>NC_056725.1:1231515745-1231695745 GCF_019279795.1 Protopterus annectens
TCCAGGCAACAATACTAATACTTTAGAAGACATCCTATCCTGGACTTCCTCTAATATTAATCTAGAAACCTTCATTTTAGCTGATGTAAATATTGATTGGAGTAAAAATCTCAAACCCAAATCCCTCAATAACCATCAACCTATTTAATTTCTCCCAACTCATTAACTCCACTACCAGACCAAACAAAGCTAATCCTCCTGGCTCCATACTTGATTGGATTCTCGTATCTCATCCAAACAAAGTTATAAAATCTGACACCTCTCCAGACCCTCTAGGAGACCACCTCCCTGCCTATTCCATACGAGCTACTCCCCCCCCCCCACTCCCACCACTACACTCACACTCGTAACCTCTCTAACTTCAACCCTACTTCCTTCTCTGACTCGCTTAAACTCATCAACTGGAACCCTTTAAAACTACTACCACTAGATGAAGCCGTCCACTATTTCAATTCAACATTTTTAACAGTCCTTAACTCTCTAGCCCCAACTAAAATTATAAGACTTAAAGCAAAAACCTCCCCTTGGCTCACCAAAGATACAAAAAAGTTAATGCTCCTAAGAGATAAAACCTGGAATACCTACCATAAACACAAACAACCTGAAATACTCCTTAAGTACAAGCAGTTAAGAAACCTTACCAAGAAACAAATCATTAAAGATAAAAAATCTTACTACATCCAACTTCAAGAAAACCATGCTAGAAACCCCAAACAATTCTGGAATTCCATCAATTCACGCCTCAGACCTGGTACTAAAAATAACCCCTGTCCAGACACCAGCAAAACCGACCTCGAAATAGCCTCACTATTTAATTCCTTCTTCACCTCTTCTATTGCTGAGCTAACTAAAACATTTCCTAACAATCACCTATCTCCTGCCACTATTCAATCTTCCTCAAACTGTTCTTACCCGCCCTCTTTCAAACTAAAACCAGTATCTACCGACCAAATAAACTCCTTCATAAACTAAAGCCCTGCTCCAATGCCCCTGATAACATCCCATCTGCCTTCCTAAATATTGCTTCTGACTCTATTGCTCTTCCCATCAGCATCCTAATCAATAGGTCTTTACTTGAATCCTACGTACCCAAACTATGGCGTACCGCTTACATCCTACCTCTCCACAAAGGTGGCAAAAACTGTACAGTCACAAATTTCCGCTCTATTGCCATTCTCTCCCCTATATCCAAAATCCTAGAAAAATGTATCCACTTACAACTCCTGCCATTCCTCACCAAGCACCAACTTCTCTCATCTACCCAACACGGCTTCCGCCCAGGACACAGTACTAACACTGCCCTTCTCTCCTTTTTGCACTCAGTCAACTCTGCTTGTGATTCTGGTAATATAGTATCTACTGTCCTCCTAGATTTATCTAAAGCTTTCGATACCATCTCTCACACCCACCTCCTAAATCCCCTATCAAATCTCAACCTTTGCTCAGAATTCCTTTCCTGGTTTTCCAGCTACCTTTCTAACAGATCCCAAGCAGTAAAATGGGGCCAAGCAACCTCTACTTTTCTTCCTACCCCTACCGGAGTACCTCAATGTTCCATACTCGGCCCACTACTATTCAATAGCTTCATAAATGACTTCCAAAGGCTATCCCCAACACAACAATTGTACAATATGCTGACGATTCAACATTAATCTGCTCTGCCCCTAACCTAACAGACCTCCAAGCCCTAACCCAAAGTGCCTTCTCAACCACTGAAAACTGGATGCTACAAAATCACCTCTCCCTAAATGCCAACAAAACTAAGATACTCCTTTTCTCTCCCTCTAAATCCTCCTCTCTTGACAAAAAGTCATTCCAAACTTCCAGCCTCAATAACTCCTCTATAGAAATCGTACCCTCCTCCAAACTTCTTGGTGTCACAATCGACGATCAACTAAAATTTAATTCCCATATCCAACTGAACATCAAAAAAACGCACATAAAACTAGGTCTACTGTATAGAAACAACTACTTCCTCTCTCCTCATTCCAGACTAACCCTTGCCTCTACCTTCCTCCTTCCTACCCTCCTATATGGTGCCCCCCCTGCTCACTAATCTTTCATACTCTCTTACCACCAAACTAGAGCTATGCTACAACAAAGTCGCTAGATTTGCCACTAACGCCAAATCCTCTTCTCATCACTGCTCCTCCCTTCACTCCCTAAACTGGCTTGAACTTCCCAATCAACTTAACCTCCTCCAACTCACTACAGCCTTCAAGCTACTACTACACCCTTCTAACTGCCCTGCCCTTTCTAATATTCTACACCCTTATACCCCCCTCAGACCACTTAGATCTTCTCAACACAATCTGATCACAGTTCAAAAACCCCAGCACCCTGCTGGTCAGCTTCTCTTATCCTTTACACTTGCTAAAAAATGGAATGCCCTGCCCTTGTCACTTAGGACATGTTCCAACCTAAATAACTTCAAAACTCAGCTTCATTCCTACTTATATCATAACAGAATTTGCAACTGCACTGCTCTGCCTACAAATTCTAAACTTTCTACTCCATTTGCCCCAGATTAACCCCCTCCTGTTCTCCTTCCTATTCCTTTCTAAAATGATTAGGCTTAAGTGAACTACATAGTAAAACATGTATTATCATCATGTGATGCCTTTCTCCCTAGTGAACTACATAGTAAAACATGTATTATCATCATGTGATGCCTTTCTCCCTAGTGAACTACGTAGTAAAACATGTATTATCATCATGTGATGCCTTTCTCCCTAGTGAACTACTTAGTAAAACATGTATTATCATCATGTGATGCCTTTCTCCCTAGTGAACTACGTAGTAAAACATGTATTATCATCATGTGATGCCTTTCTCCCTAGTGAACTACATAGTAAAACATGTATTATCATCATGTGATGCCTTTCTCCCTAGTGAACTACGTAGTAAAACATGTATTATCATCATGTGATGCCTTTCTCCCTAGTGAACTACGTAGTAAAACATGTATTATCATCATGTGATGCCTTTCTCCCTAGTGAACTACGTAGTAAAACATGTATTATCATCATGTGATGCCTTTCTCCCTAGTGAACTACGTAGTAAAACATGTATTATCATCATGTGATGCCTTTCTCCCTAGTGAACTACATAGTAAAACATGTATTATCATCATGTGATGCCTTTCTCCCTAGTGAACTACATAGTAAAACATGTATTATCATCATGTGATGCCTTTCTCCCTAGTGAACTACATAGTAAAACATGTATTATCGTCATGTGATGCCTTTCGCCCTAAACAAAACTGGAATTGTTAGTGTTTCTTCTGTTGTAACTACCTGATATTTGTAATTCAGAGTGCCTATGACTTTGCATGTTCATTGAAATTATTTTTTGTAAACAAAATATTTGAACAGTAGTAATTCCTTGTTTTGGAGCTTTTCTTCCAGGGCCTCCACTGAAAACAGGCTACCAATGCCCAGTGGACCTCCCCGGTAATCAAACTGAAATAAATAAATAAATAAATAAATACACAGCTTTTCAGCTTTCTTAAAGGACTTGTTCTGTCAAGATAATACCCAAGTTGACTGTGCACATCCAGAGTATGAAAAACCATTTCTCCCTCATTTTTAAGTTTGGGATAGAAAACCAGGCAACTGATGCCTTGATTCAAAGTAAACTCTATAACAACTTTTTGCATGAATGAGCAATTTGTTATTAAAGAAACCCTATCTCTATGGAAAACCAAACAAGAGTCACCCACCACAACAGCTTGCAACTCAGACAATCATCTTGCAGATGTTACAGCAATAAGTAAAACCGTCTTCCAAGTTATTAACTATAAATCAGCCTGATGACCTGGTTCAAAGGGAAACCGTTAACTTTTCCAGCACAAAGTTAAGATTCCAAGTAGATGCCACCTGTTTCCTAGGTGGTCTTACATGTAAAACCCCTTTCAGGAACTGCTTGAACAAAGACAGAGAAGAAAGGGGAGGATCCATGGGTAGACATACTGAAATGAACAATGAAAGAACCTTGATAGAAGTAAAAGAAAGGCCAGATGTGAGAGTTCACACAAATACTTAAAAAACAGTGGTACTTAATTTTGGAATGGGTCCTGGTTATCAGTGTGGCACCCACTAGTAAACATTTTCCTTTTAGCAACATAAGATTTTCTAGTAGCAGGCTTTCTTGCCTCCTTTAGTAACTGCTGCATTCCCTCAGAAACAGGGTGTGTAAAGGGTATCAAAACTGAATCATCCAAGCAGTCAGCTAGAGTTGTTTCAGATTGGGGTGTATCAAAATACCTCTGTCTTATGTGATTAGATCCAATCTGTGAGGAAGCTTGTGGTACTTGCTCTTGGCCAATTCCAAAAGAAAGGAGAACCACTGTTGCCTGGGCCAGAAGAGACTCACCACACTGATTTGGTCAAAAAGTATAAAGGAACATTTCCAACCACAGGAATAAAAAAGTATCTGTTTCCCATGCCTGCCTGCAAGGAGTCCAGGTGCAGAATCTGTTTGGTGTCTGTCTTGAAAGGAGATGAATAAACATATTTGAGGTTTTTCACACAACTGGATCAAATCATTGAAGACTGCCTCATTTCCAATAATGAGGGTCTGTCCTGGTCCTGCACAGCTTGTCAGCCACTACATTTTGCTCTGAAGCAATTTATGAATCTTGGAGGGTTAAACAATGCTTGAAAGTGGCCTCTAGAACTACCATAGCCAGCCTGCATGACAGGTAAGACCTAGCACTCCAATGTTTATGTACCACATCACTGTGGTGTTATCTGTACCATGTGCAGAGGTCCAGGGGACCACAGATGATGAAGAGATTCTATGGCATAGATCACAGGTAACATCTCTTTCACATTTATGTGTCTAGGTCTGGCTGGTTTGTTCCAAAAACCCAGCACTTTTACTCTCACTACCTATCTCAGCTAAAAATATCCTGTTAGATGAAACGTTTCCAGTAAAACAGTAAACACAATAACAATGCCAGTCTTCATATAGAGACCCTGGTCCCTATTCTTGTTAAAAAATAAATTAAAAAATGAAAAAAATATGTATGGTAGGGTTCCCCAAAGAGGACATATCTGCCAGCAATAGAAGAAAGGTGCCAACTGTCAATCTTCTGATGCCCAGGAGGGAAGGCAGCAAGAAAATACTGAGTTTGTTCACCACCCAGGCTGTTGTTTGCTCCTTTCAGAGTTTGAGTTACAACACCCTGGATGCATGTGTGGATGGCAGCCAGAGACTTTGGAAGACTGGCTGCCTGTTATATCCGTGGCAGGATATAACCCATATAGCTAAAGGCTACTGCCGCAGTCATACCGATGAGCATCAATGCTTTAGTTATTTATTTATTTGCAGTTTGTTTACCAAGATGGTCCATTGGGCCACATGAAGCCCATTTTCAATGGAGTCCTGGGGAGAAAAACTCCAAAATACAGAGTAAACATGGTAACATAACATAGTCAAAAATACAAGAAACAAAATGCAAAATACAGGAATACAAGAATGCAAAATACAAGAATAAAGAAGTACAGGTGAAGATGGTGCATGCAAATTAATAAGCTAGCAAACACAGAGATTATAAAAAAACAAGTAATATTTACAGAAATCTACTAGTTCCTGCTAATGGCAAACATAAATTAGAACAATAAGTAGATATTTACAAATAAATTTGTTCCTACTGTAAGATATAACAGTAGGGGCAAAGAAAGTGTGGAAAGCATGTGGGTAGTGTAATTGGGAAGTGAGCTACTTCAGAAGTGAGCAGAGAGTGAGTATAGGTTCATAGGTAGGTACTAGGCTATCTGCCCGAGGGCATTTATAAGCCTAGCCAGAGTGTGTCGGCTTTTGCCACCCCATTGATTAATTAACTGATCCTCTGTCAAGCAGAGCCAATGAAGTGATCCCAGGGGTGTATTTTCTGTTACCCATCCACTCGTCAAGGTTTCTCTTGAAGAGTGTTAGTGAGGGGCTCTGCCTAATGTAGTTTGGAATTTTGTTCCAAAGCATGGGGAGTCTCTGTGACAGGAATCTATCCCTCCAGCATGTTCTATTTATTGTTGTGGCGAGGTTTAGCTCACTAGAGCGCGTGGCTCGCAGTGACTTGGATTTCTTTAGGTGGAGCATGTCCATCAATCGAGTTGGACATGGCTTTGTAAGTCAGGCAGAGATCACTTCTGAGTAAGCGATATGCCACTGAGTACAGCCGGAGTTTTTTCAGTTGGGCTGCATAGGACATATGTTTGAGACCAGTAATCCTCTTGGTGAGGTACTTTTGCGGTCTTTCCAGCTGTTGGAAGTGTCTTGTGAGGTACATCCCAAATGGGGCATTGTACTCTATGATTAATTATATGTATTAGGTTCATAGGTTGGTACTGGGCTATCTGCCCGAAGGCATATATTAGCCCAGCCACATTGTGCGGTATTCACCTCCCCTTTAGTAGTTCCCTAGACCCTTGTACTAGCAGCTAGTACCCTTGGCCCCTATCTAGTAGTGCTGTTGGTGTGATCCCCGGTGTGAACTTTCTGTTACCCATCCACTCATCAAGATGAGTATTAAGATGTATTAAGGAGGTTTAAGTGGGATGGGAGCAGGAACATTCCCAATGGAGTGTCAGGTGTCAGTGAACCAGGCTTTTGAAGGAGGAGAGGCTGCCAGCGGTACGGATATTAGGTGGTAGTGAGTTCCAAAGGCGTGCTAGGGAGATGTTTACCAGGTGGGTGGGCAGGTTTATACAGTTCAATTAGGTTCTGGGTGTTTGATCTTAGGAGTCTATCTGGAACATGCATTTTAAAGGTGGAGGCAAGGGAGGGACAAAGAGAAGGGCTTTAGATGAATTTGTGAGCTTGGATGAGTTGAGTGTAGGTAAGATAATTAGGCAGTTCAAGCCATTTTAATTTTTGATGGGCAATACAGTGATGAGTAGAGGATCTATAACCTGTGGAAAATTTGGAAATTTTGTTGTAACAGGAGTAGAGTTTTGTTTTGAGGGAAGATTGTAGGTTCGTAAGGAGTGGGGCACCATACTGGAGGGATGGGATGAGATATGTGGTTGAGAGAACAAACTTGGTAGAGGGAGAGAGATAACGATTGTGGCGATAGAGCATAACACGTTTCTGGTGTGTCTTTTTGATATTTATTTGTAGGTGGGTATCGAACTTAAGCTAATTATCAATGAGGACACTTAGTAGTTTTGCATTAGATACAATTTCGAGAGGAGTATTATTTTGACTTGTGACAGAGAATGTGCTTTTGTCAATGGTAATGGTTTTTGAAGGAGTAAATATCGTAACTTTTGTTTTTGATGCATTGAGTGCTAGGTGGTTATCTAACATCCATTGTTCAGTAGAAGAGAAGGCATCTTGGGTTAATTTTATTACAGTGGAGATGGAAGTGGCAGAGCAGATGATTGTAGAATCATCAGTGTATTGGATGAGTTTTGCAGTCGGGATGGTCTGGCAGAAGTCATTTAAGAAGACATTAAACAGCAGGGGACCGAGTATGGAACCCTGAGGTACACCTGTGGGCGTATTAAGGAATGGTGAGGTGACTTTTTTCCATTTGACTGCTTGCTGCCTATTAGAGAAGTAACTAGTGAACCAGTTGATAGTGGAAAGGGATAGGTTTAGTTTGGAGAGTTTATTTAGAAGAATGTTATGAGAGATAGTATCGAAGGCCTTAGAGAGGTCTAAGAGTAGAGTGGACACAATACTGCCAGAGTCACGGGCTTTATTAACTGTTTCTAGGAAGGAGAGAAGAGCGGTGGTAGTGCTATGGCCAGGCCTGAATCTGTGTTGTGTGGGGGTTAGTAGGTCGTTATCTGTGAGATAGGGTAACAGTTGTAGGTGGATGCATTTTTTCTAGAAGTTTAGAGATGGGGGATAGGATGGCAATACGTCGGAAGTTAGGGATATTGTTATTGTTGCCGCCTTTGTGAGACAAGCTAGCGAAAAACTATCAGAGGAGCAGGGTGCAAGGCCAGAGGGTAAAGACACCCAGGGATAGACACTGGTTCACTAAGTATAAAGATGGGGGGAAGCAGAGAGTTCACAGGGGTTAGAAGCTAAAACAGGCCAGTAGCAAAGTAAGGGGGAGGGTAAGGTCCACGGTAGGCTGCTAGCAAACGCACGCTGGGTTAGTTTACAACAGTAGTAAGATATAAGGTATTATTCAGCAAAGTTCCTGGGGAAGGCAGAGTAGTTACAGTAACACTGCAGGATCCCCTAAGTTAGTTCTTGCAAGGGCGGGAAGCCAGGGTAGTCAATGTAGAACAATAGGAGGCACTTGGGGCGTTTGAGATGCAGCGAAGGCAAACCACGAGCAGAGCCAGCAGCCTACAACAGGACGGGACCGGAGGGCACATGGGAGAGTATTTAAAAACACTGCCATAAACACTGATATATTAATGATAATACAAAACAAAACATTAACTTTTTTCAACTTGCAGATTTTATTGTATATGAATATTTAAGATTAGAGTAAAAAGGAAACTCAAATTAATTTTTCTTTTAAAATGTACCAGTACTAAATATAAAGAAAACATTAGTAATGAGCACATTAAAATACTATCCTACTTAAGAATAAGACACTACAGTGTCATCAAGCAAGAGATCTAAATACTTATCAATAATGATGGTTGTCACTAACTAGATATCCATGTACAGACTGTTTCCTTCTGATGGGATTGTTACTTCATACTGTAAGTGCTGGTGAAGATAACGTATTCCCAAACTCTTATTTATAACTTTGGCGAACATCAGAAAGGCTACATATATGTAGCTCAAATAAAACTAAGTTAATTTCCTACAAGCATTACTTAAAGGCAGGATTTAATGCAAATGGTATATTTTTCAACTTGCCATGATTGCAGTATTACTTTATCTATATGCTGTTTTCAGACGTTAAACACAGGTTTTACAGACCGATACACACACACACACACACACACACACACACACACACACACACACAGAGGAAGTCAGTTAAGAGGATAAAATTCTAACTTGGTTTGTCTATATTACCATAATTTATCCTTGCCAGTTCAATTCTGGCAGTACATTCAGCTACCAGACTGCAGTACCATTCATCTCTGAAAAGATCAAACATCATTGGTCTCAGGGATACACACATCCCTCTGGAACCCTCTAGTATTCTGTTTTAAGGCCCTCCTTTCATTCAAGTTGCAAACCTGAAATCAACTAACAAAATAGAAAACTATTATGACAAGTAGCTTTAAAGAAAACTACATATGTGCAAATGTTTGTGAAGGAATGCCAACCATAAATCATTACTGGAACAGTATATATTTAACCTAAATAACATAACAAATGAGTAGATTTAAAGCTGTGTTATATTCACAGAAACATTTGTGAAGACACAGCAACTGGAAATTATTTATCATACAGCACATAAGAAATGTGACTACGAATAATGCAAGAAGAGTTGTTTTCAACCAGAAGTGATGTGACAGCCTTGGAAGTTTGCCTTTAGATTCTGAGCAACCATAAAAGAGAATAGAATGTTCTTTACCTTTCTTTTTCTCTTCGTCCTCCTTACAGATGTATAAACAGAGATATAAATAAAGATATAAAATATAGATATAAATATAAACAGAAATACAGATATAGATATAGGGAAGCATAACCCTCGGTCAAAACGACAATGACTGAAACCTACTTATCAAAAACCAAAACATAGATCCACAAAGTATCAAAAAAACATTTTTTTTTTCACAGAGGGACAAGTTGCACCCTCCACACCCCTGCTAATTATATATAGTAACTCCAAAACTTGAACTACAATGGGGAAGGGGCATATTCCCCAATCCCCACTGTTCCGTGATTTTGTACTGGCAAAGCCGGTAAATTCTGATCAGCTATTATTCGATCAGCTGAACCGGCTCTACCAGAAGTTGATGACTTTTGCTCTGATGAAAAATTGTGCATCCAGATATAGACACCTATAAACACCCATACTTCCTACCAACTCCCCTTGGACTACAATGCTTCCAAGCCCTGTCGTACTTCCACATGCCTGGAGGCCTCCATAACTCCTTACAGGCTAATCCTAGATGCAAACCTTCACCAGGTGACCCTTTTAATTTTTTGGGGAGTTGAGCCTAAATGGCTACCTGCGCTTATGACTGGTGGGCATAGTTCAGACAGCATAACTTGCTAGTAACCGAAGGGTACTGTCATTGGAAGTATATTGGTCAAATTCCACATCCTAGGTAGCACAACAAACGTGCAAAGACACTTTGTACATAATAAGCTAGACATAAGTCACATTGTGTCCCCTTATTTCATCATGCTAGGTCTTTAGTTTCCACCAAGACTTGCACAGCCAGTGGTAGTCTCAAATCAGTGCCCTGGGACAAGAAAGCAAAAATTCTGACTGCTACATCCTTGTCCATCTCATCCAACGAGTCTAGTGATCCAGGCTAGGTGAGTGGCACAAAAAGGTGTATTGCCCCCTACCAGCATTCCAGGTAAGAATGGTGCTTTGCTTGCTATTTTTGATTCTAAAAATATACCTCTTCAGAGATAAAGGTGAAACTGGAGATACAGAACCCACGCCAACTGAATGAAGGCCCTGACCTGAAGAATGTTTAAAATATGTCCATGGCTAGGCAATGGATGCTCTGGGCTGAAACAGGGCTGGGTTTATTAATAGTATACAAAGATATCTCCCCCCTTTCACCTTGGCTTACAGCAAAACCCACAGGAGATGCTTTCAGTAACTAGTTATCTACACTGCATGTAGATATGCCGGTGCCTCCAAGCTGCTGTTTCTACTCATAGCATTTTGTGACAGTATGCATTTTGGATGGCATCTGTTCAGCAATACATCATATTACTAGTAAAAATGCTGAAAAGACAATCACAGAAAGCATCTACATAAAGAATAGAGAGGTATGCAGAAATATAGTCTACATCATTTGTTCCATTTGCTCATATTTCAGAATGCCGAATCATGCTAGGCCACTTGCCCTCTCCAAAAAGAGTTATACAAGCAAAATTAGTTTCTAATTATTCCTCCAAACTAAGACAGAAGCCCATCAGCTGCTGTAGGCTGTCCATATCGCTCATCAGTTCTGACAGTAATGGTGCATTCCTGCAACATAGATGGATACTTTGCTTCTGTGCTAGTGCACCAGCTTAAATGTGTTGCTTATAATTTTCATTCTTAAAACTGATTTTTTGTGAGATGAAAGAGAAATTGGAGAGCCACAGCCAAATAAAGGAAGGTCCAGACTTCCACAAAGGGTTAACAGTCTGCCCATGCCAAGACAGTGGACACTTTAAGCTGAAAGTGAGATGGATTTAATTAGACATGTTAATAGTAATGTCAAATTCATTCACTATGGTTACTTCTGACTTACTGTAGCTACCATCAATGCTTCCTCTCTCCTGGGAGAGGAATTCGGCAGCTAATTATTTAGGGAGATGATCAAGTACCTCTGTTTTAAGGCTCCTTCTAAAGAAACACTCAGAGGATTTTATAACAGAATGCAGTGCACAGTTTATCAGCACAGCACACTAGCACTGAGAAGAACAAAAAGAATAACAAAAAGCACTTGTACACGGGATGGACATACATGACAACAGCTGGCTGCATGGTGTATGCCAAAAGACAGATAGCAGATAATAGCTTGTCACATCTGCTGATGTTTGAGAGCACCGTCTACAGTGTTTAACAGCAACCTCTTTCCCGAGAATCCTCTCACAGTAATTCTTAGAGCTTCAACTGCCACAGCAGGGATACTCCAAAAGTAGCAGACAATAATGTGCTCTCACTAGGACAGAATTATGTGCTACACCTGACTCCCTTAGAATATGGAGTCAGTGACATCTGCAGGAAGATGAACATTATAAAAAGATGCATAGTTATAAACTTGTGTAAAATGTACATAGGACAGTTAACCTACAGTGGGTGCATCCAGTAACAAGGGAGATAGTAGTACAGCAAAAAAATACCAGCTGCTGAGAATCTTCTCAAATATCAGTTAGAAGGTAAGTACTTACATATCTGCTATACCTTACTCTAGGGTCATCTGTAGTGAGTAGCAGAAAAGAGAATCCCAAACAATACCTATGGCAACCTCCCACAAGAAACTGGAGTCACACAGACGAAATGAAATATGGGTCACATATGTCAAGGAAAGTTCATCTCCTGGAGCAAAGCTCTAAGCAATAGTGTCAGGTAAAAGTATGCAGTAAAGACTAAGTGGCCATGACTTGTAATACTGGCTGCAAGATAAAAGGAAACAATGCAGCTGGCAAGCTAGCAAGGCAAGGTTTGTTTGGTAACTGCCAGCTCCAAGCTACCAAAGTAAAGAAAATGAACAGGTGATATGTCTTCCTGATCTTTTGCGCGTCTATATGATAGTTTGCAAACAGGAAATTTATCAAAGAGCATGCCCATCAAAGATGATCCGTTTGCTTTCAGACATATGTTATCATTGTCATTGTTTAGCTATGTTTGTAATCTTAAAAGCACAATGCAGCAATGAGCTGAGCTGAGCTGATTGTGAACAATGTTACCTACACTGAGGTTGAAACTATAGCGAACCTACTGGCTGATAAATTTAGCTCTAACTTTACCCCTCTCTCCTCTCCATCTATCCCTCAAGATATACCTGAAACTGGATCGCCTCCAGCTATCACACAAAAGCAAGTCCAAAAAGTGCTATCAAAAGCTAAAAATACTGTATTGATGGGTCCTGACAATATCCCGAATGCAACTTGAAAAGCATGAAGCACAATTTAGCCACATCCCTAACAACACTGTTCAATCTCGGCCTCCATACAAGTTTTGTACCAAGTGAATGGAGAACAACTACAATTATTTCACTGCATAAGGGAGGACCATCCACAGACCCAGGAAATTCCATACCCATAAATCAGACCAGCCTCATATGCAAAGGCATGGAAAAACTTATCATGGAACTAATCAATCAGGACTTTGGGGACCTCCAAACACAGGACCTGTCTCAGTTTGGATTTGTCAAGGGCTGGCCATGTTTAATCAACCTGATGAGTTATTTTGAAAAAGTCAGCAAATCAATGGAGGCAAGCAAAATGGTACACTCATCACACATTATACCTCGACCTGGCCAAAGCTTTTGACACAATTTTCCACTCAGGCATAGCAGAAAAGCTGAATAAACTCGTGTCACCCACTGGATTGTCAAATGGATCACAGGACACAGATAAACAAAATAGGGGAAGTTACCTCCACAAATAGACCAGTCATCAGTGGAGTCTCCCAGGGTTCTGTGTTGGGATCTCTCCTGTTTGGCATCTACTTTTCTGAAATAAAAGCAAATACCAAAGTGCTCTGTCTGAGTAAGTTTGCAAAGGACTGCAAGCTAGGAGCAGTCACTGAATACCTAGATGACAGCCAACTTGCATGAAAGTTTGTCCCAAATAAATAACTGTTGTCAAAATCATCTACTGAAAACAAATGCCAAAAAATGCATTATTGTATCCTTTGGGAAGTCATCTATCCCAGGGAACTACCACATCAACAATACACCACTAAGAGTTGACCCAGTTGTTTGGGATTTGGGAACTTATATAGATAGTGGCCTAACTTTTGACCAACATATGTCCACTGTTGTAAGGTAAGAAGTAACATATGTCTGGTATACAAGTCACCCTCCGACCCATTACTGATACATACATACATACATACAAATATTTCAGGCATGAACAATAATGCCTTTCTAGCCTGCAAATATAGCAAAACAGTTGTTCCCATAAGTGGTGTCCAGGCTACTCTTAAAAATATCTAAACAAGTGCTTGCTTTAATGTAATTTGGTAGTCTATTCCATGTATCAGCAACTCTCTCAGAGAACTAATTAGTACACTTCTCACTTCTATAGAATCTCCTACATGGGTTGTCTGATGATTCTCTACTACATTTTGAAAACCCCAAACATTTCCAGAGGTAGCTGTCTCTAAATATCCTATATACCTGAATAAAGTCTCCTCTTAAATATCTGCATGAGTCAATGCACAAGTTCAGATATTTTAGCCTTTCAGAATAACTTAAATTTTCACATCCATGGATGCCCTTGGTATATTTCTTCTGTACTCTTTCCAGTTTAGTTTACTCATGCTTGTTTTCTTATAAGGTTCCCATATTGCTATTCCATTCTCAAGTTTGGGTCTAATGTAACTAACAAACAATGACTTCATCATTTTTGATTTTCTAGACTTTATAAATTTGTTTATACAACCTAAACTATAATTTACCAATCGGTTGATAGGATTAGAAAAACTCAGAGCTAGACCTACCCATTAAACAGATCATTAAATGAATCTACAATTTCAATAATTGTGTGCTGTAGTAAATATTTACCTTTCAATTTATTTATTTATTTAACATTTGTTTACCGGGAAAGTCTGACTGGGACAGAACCCATTTTCAGCAAAGGCCTGGGGAGCAAGGCTCCAGACACATGTCTTTGCAACATGGAAGGGAACTGGAACAGCCACGCAAATGCAGGGAGGGCATGCAGACTCCACACAGAAGGCACCTCAGTCAATAATAGAACCAGAGAACCTCTTGCTATGAGGCAGCAACACTAAATGCTATACCACTGTGCCAACCTGTTTATGTCTCCCATATCTCATATGCTTAGTTTTTGATGTATTTATCAGCATATTATTCTCCTGTGCCCAAATGGTCAATTTAGTCAAGTTCTTTTGCAGACATGCCCTATCTGTAACACATGTAATCAGTTTACGCATTTTCAAGTTATCTGCATACATACAGTAGAAAACTTAAGATGAAAAAGATAGTGCTGAAAGATACTATCTAAACAAGTATGGGGCTAGGATAGAGTCTCGTGGGACACCCTGACTGTAACCTTGAATTTCACCTGTCCAACTGCTGTATGATACTTGCCATATCCTATCTATAAGCCATGCAGCTATCCATCTTATCAAGAGTACATCAATACCTAGTTGTTCTTATTTATTGATCAGCGTTTTGTATATGACCCTATCAAATGCTGAAGTTAAATCTATATAAATTACATCACAGCACAATTTTTCATTCATAGCTGTTTTTATATTGTTATAGAACACCATGTTGCAGGTGATAATAGATCTGTTTTCAACACATGCATGTTGATATATGGTTTCAAGTCCCATTATTTCCATTTCTGACAGTAAGTTAGCCAATATAACCTTCTCCATTATTTTTCTACAATAGGAAAGTAAACGTATGGGTCTGTATGACTCTGGGTTTACCCTACTCCCCTTTCCCTTAAAGACAGGTTTAATAAGCACATGTCTTCAGTCTTGAGGAATCTCCTCATATTTATATGACCCACTAAATAATAGATCTAATGGTACTGTAAGTTCCATGACTCTGGGTTTGCCCTACTTCCCTTTCCCTTAAAGAAAGGTTTAATAAGCGCATGTCTTCAACCTTGAGGAATCTCCTCATATTAATATGGCCTACTAAATAATAGATATAACGGTACTGTAAGTTCTTGCTGAAGTTTTCTCAGGTCATTATTACTAATTCCATCTCCTCCCTGTGCTTTGTTTGGATCCAGTTTGCATAGTTCTTTTTCAATATAATCTAATTTAATTTCAGTATCTGAGGTTACCTGGATGTCACTAGGACAATTTATAACCCGCTTTGTGCAGCTAAACTGCTTTAAGATTTTGTAAATATATCTTTAATCTGTTATGTCTGAGAATAAATTTCAGAATCTACAGAGTTTTTCAATTTCTATACCTTTACCCCTACCACATCTTATATATCTATAAAATGTTTTCCTATTATGCCGAATATTTTTACATAAATTTTATTTTTTTTTTTTATCTTGTCTCACACTATGTTTAATTTGTCTGTCCAGCTTGTTTTATTCAGTTTTCAAAGTCGTACTTTGACCTCTTTTCCATTGCTTATGTTTTTTTGTCTCTCATCTTAATCAAGTATCTTGTTCTTATGGCAATATATCCTCCTGAAGTTGTGTGCCTAGATCCTAATGTTAAACATTTTTATTTCATTCAAACAACTTCTTTTTCAAAAGTTTCCACATTCCTCTTGCAGTTTTTCCACTGAACGCATCACTACAATTAGTTTTACACAGCGACGGTTTTGCTTCCATATAATCTGTTATTAATGTTCTATGTATTGGTTTATTATTCAGTTTGGAAGGATTATCCAGTAACAAATGAACCTTTACAGCTCCATAATCACTGTATATCAGCTGTGGTAAAGCTTCACATGAACTAACAGCAATTTCTTTAGGAACACAATTTCTAATATGTTCAGTTCCCTGATAGGCTTTTTATAGTCTGAAGCAATTGTTGTTCCCAAACAAACATTGCAAACAATTTCCTTATTAATGTTGAATCAATATTATTCAAGTCTGTTTCTGGTAAATTTAAGTCCCCAACCACTATTATGCTTTCCTCTTGTGTTTCATGCAAGAAATGTATGAATTCCTCTAGGTCATCAACACTTGACTTTGGTGGTCTATATCAACACTTGACTTTGGTGGTCTATACACTCTAACCAGTATTATATATTCCAGGGATGTCTTTACTGTCACAGTTACAAAATCTAGAGTACTGGTGTTATCAATGAACATGTAATAATCACAGGTCTCACAATAATCTTTAATCCCTATCATTAACACATCCACTTGATTTTTTGCTAGAATGTCTATTACAGTAATTACAGTCATTTTTCTTTAACCATGCTTCACAAACAATACCAATATCAATCTTGTAGGAACATAGCAAATCTTCCAATAAAAAAAAGTTAATATTAATGCTCCTATCACTATCAGAGATGCATCAAATGCTGCAATATGTGAAATGTTAAATTTTCAAGCTGGTAAAAATCCTGCCTTGTGTTTGTGAAATGTTGCAAAATAGTTGCTGCAAAAATTCTCTTGCCTGATCTTGACAAGTGCTTGCCATCCTGCCTAAACACGTGTGCCTAAAATTAGGCTTGGGTGCTCTATAGATTTCCATGTTTTTTATAAAGGATATTTTCCACATATAGGTATTTACCCAAAAAGTCTTTTCCTTCACAGTGACATGTGAACCTAAAATTGGGCTCGGCTGCTCTACAGATTTCCATGTTTTTTATAAAGGATATTTTCCACATATTAGGTATTTACCCAAAAAGTCTTTTCCTTCACAGTGACACATGTGTGCCTAAAATTAGGCTCAGGTGCTCTATAGATTTCCATGTTTTTAAAAGGACAATTTTCGCATATAGGCATTTAACCCAAAAATCTTTTTCTTTCACAGTGACATGACTCTCCTCCTTATATGTAATTTCTGAAAAATACATCCTAACATCTGTACAAGCTGGGCTATCTAAGAGAGCTGTAAGTTCCCTATTAACATTCAGAGAGTCCTTGTAGATGAGATCATTTGTACAAACATGAACAAAAATGGATCCATACTTCTTAAAATTAAGGCATTCTAAGGAACTTTCTCACATTCTCTATTTTTGCTCCTGACATGCATAACACTATTCGATGTTCATTATCTGGTCTGCAAATGTAAGTATCAGTTCATCTAATAACTGAATCTCCAATTATAAGAATATCTTTTCTGATCAGATATGAGGAATCTTCAACTTCTAACGGAGTAATGCCTGCTCTACTGATTGTTACAAAGGAGTGATCTTCATCACCATTAGTCTTATTAATCCTATTGTTTTCATTGTTTATTACATTTGCAAGCATACAGTTCTCATCCAGATGGCTTTGCACTAACACAGTTTGAGCCATGTTGCCAACTTCTTTCTACTCTTTATTTCTTACAGTAATGTTATTCAATAGTTCCAAGTTCAATTTTCATTTCTTCCTTTCTGCCTGCTCCTTGCCTCTTTTTTCTACATTCTCTTTTGTAAAAATCATGCCTTTTCTGTAGAAAGAAGGTTTTCTACTACTAAAATGTTATTTCCTGTAATCTGCGTGTGTTACATAACAAAGCAGTGTCCTTTTTAGTATGTATTCTCTTTGCTTTGTAGACATTAATCAGTTGCTTTTTCTTCATTATCTGTTGTGAACTTCATCCTTTCTTCTTTATCTTCTTCTGTATTGCTCTGAATCCTCAGACTGCTGAATACTTGTTCCAGAATTCCAAAAATGACAGTGCTATTATCTTGTTCAATAGGGGTTGAGTGATCTTTAGTGACAGCAGTTGCTTTGTTTCCCAAATGTGTGCTATTTGTTCTTTGCCTAACATTATTTATGTCATCAATCCAGTCACTAATATTTGTAACAACAGTTCTCTCCAAGCTGTGCCAACTGCAGAAGTAAAATTGTAATCAGTACATCTAGATTTACTAATAATGGCAAGCAAATCATCAGATTTATGACATGAGGAACACAATTCACCAGTTTTATCAAGTGTTACCTTTAAATATACATAGCATTTACTACCCCGTAAAAAATACTTGTGCTTTAGCAAATCATTAATAGCACATTAATTTACGGAATCCATTTTCAGCTACAAATGAATAAAGAATTTTAAATGAACCATAATCAAAATCAGTTACTACAGACTTCAAAGATATTTTAAATCAATTTCTATGAGAAAAATCACACAACCATTATACAACTAAATATTAAATTAAGCTGCTCTGACAAAAGCTGGAATTACTTTACATAAGGTGCAAATGCACACAGTAGCTTCTGTTCACCATCACTAATACTCGGACATGTTTTTAACAGTAAAGATCAATAAATTACAAACCAACACAGGATTATTTCAGGCAAGCTCTGGATTGTCCTTTCTGCAGTCTGTGTTAATTTACAGCTGACTAAGCCCCTTGGATGGCTACAGTTTGTCTGTCTAAAACCTATCCCTTTCTAATAACAAACAGTGAAACTTAGAGGTAAAACAGAAAAATATAAATCAAAGTAAATCTTCTTGACTACATCTATCCCTTTCTTCCAAGAAACATTGAAAAGCAGTGGTAAAAAAATAAAATATAAATCAAAATAAATCTTCTTACCAGGGAACTGCACAGTCAATCACAAGCGAACTCAGGATTGTTTTGATAAGCTGTAGATTACATACTGATGGATTTACTGCACATCAACAAGTCTAATAACATCAGAAATACTAGGTTTAGGGAAATAAACCTCTTCTGCAACATCAACAAAAAGGTTTGGGGGGACAGGTATATCTTGCAGATGATACTGCTGTTCTTGAAGAGACTCCCCATCCACAGTTCAACCCTGTCCATATTCAATCACAACTTTGTCCTATAGCTGGGAAAAAGAAAATTTAGCCCAGGACTGCCCCTCTGTACTAGTAACAGACAGAGGCAGCTCCTAAATACTTTATCCTATGCATGGGTTTCCTCAAATTATCTATGGGATAGGTTATTTCATGCACAAAAAAGGGAAATTGGCTAGGCTTAAATTCACCCACAAGGATAGCTAGCCTACTATTTACCTGTGAACCTATATTTATTTATTTACTGCTTTTGTTTACCAGGAAAGTCCAACTGAGTACAAGTCCCTTTTTCAGCACAGGCCTGAGGAGAAATGCTCCATTTGGCAGAATGAGTAGAAGACAGTTATAAAAGATTTACATAATAAATGCACATAAATACATAGCCCAGTAATGATATGACAATCAAAAAATAATATATGTACACAGAGCAGTAAATGTACATACATAGAATAGTAAATGAACATACATAGAACAGTAATGATGTGACAGTTAATGAAAACATGACAGCTAAAACAAAAATACAGTAAAATATTAGCTAATATCAAGCTTACAAGAGTCGTTACTTTCAAATAGAATCAGCTGTAAATGGATAATTGGGAAGAAAACAGTGAAGTAATTATAGCATGAAAATGGTTACAAGTTATTAAGGAGTATTGAGAAGAGAGGTAGATGGTAGTCTGATAGTTAAAGATTGTGAAAAAATAGCTGTATTATGGCCAATTACATAAAACAGTAGAGACAGTAAGGGTTTGGAGATTTCCAGGATCATCACATCTACACAGCTAGCAACTGACTAGGAAGAACGATTTTAGAGAGTATCCTTGTTGTACTACTAGTGGGACAGAGTTCCAGGATTTGGAGAGGTGGTGTAGAGTAGTGATTTGCCAGCAGAATTGTTGGGTTCGGATACATGTAATAAGTATTTGCTCTATGAACATAGTGACCTAGAAGGGTTACATATTTGTATGAGGTTGGAAATGGATGGACAGTTGTTAGATTTATACACGTTATGGATTTGTGGAAGTTGTGAGTAGGATAGACAATGTGGGAATTCCAGCCACTGTAATTCCCTTAAGGAGCCACACTTTTGGGTTGTATTTGGAAGGTTAGCAGTGAATTGTACTATTTTGTAATAACATTGCTCAAGTTTGTTTAGCAAGATCACTTGGAATTTGTTAAGAATGGGTGCAGAATTCGTTAGAGTAGACAAGAGGAGAGAAGAGACATTGTGTTTTCTTATATTGTCTGAGAAGAAGGATTTGGCTTTACAGAGAAAATGTAGTTTTTGTTTAATTACTTCACTATATTTGGGATGTGTATGTCAAATTTTAGGTTCTCATCTACACAGATGCCTAGCAATTTAGTATGTATGACAAGTTCAAATTTTGTTTTGTTGGATGAAGTAATTAGGAAGGAAGTTTTGTGGACTGCAAGCTGTTTGGAAGTAAACTTAGTTTGGATTTAGTTGGGTTTAGGAATAGCTGAGCAGATGTCAGCCAAGTTCCAGTAGAAAAGAAAGACTCCTGGGTAAGTTCTTGTAGTTTGCTGACGTTTTTTGAGCTACAGATAACTGTGGCATCATCTGTACACTGTACTTTTACAGGCTTTATGTAGGTCATTGATGAAGAAATTAAAGAAAATGGGTCCCATGACTGATCCTTGTGATACACCACCTGAGATGGAGAGGAAGAATGAGATGTCTTTTTGCCACTCGACAGCCTGAGCTCTGTTTTGGACATAGCAGTGGTGTGGAGCCCTAGGACATGAAGTCTGTGTAGATGAATAGAGTGAGAGACTATGTCAAAGGTCTTGGATTAAGTAAGGAAGAGGGCAGACACTAAGTTTATGTCATTCCTATTTGTGTTTACTGTATTGGTGAAACTAAGTAAAGCAGTAGAGGTACTATGGTAGGGATGGAAGCCATGATGAGATGAACAGAATAAGTTATTTTGCATGAGGTAAAACTGGACACATTTTTGAGTACTTTGGAGAGGGGGGAAGAGGATGGTAATGGGCCTGCAGTTTGAAAGTATCTCATTTGTCTTGGAAGCAATTGCTAACCTCTGTGATGACTGGGCATGTGAAATGATATTTCACAATGTTTTCGGGTGGGCAATGTCTGCAGTACTTACTGGAATATGATTTGTATGCACATATCCATATTTTATTACTAAACAAGCATAAATATAAGCAGACTTGTAGCAAGCACACAGCGGCTATCAATGACAATGTTTGCAGTGTTATATAAGCATTCATTTGATACCATGAAGTGACATATAGGTTGTGTAAAATTATTAATAAAACTATTAATATGGCTCATATTTAGATTTTGCCATAACAAAAATCACACTTTCTTGCCTAGTGACCTCAGTATTTGTGTAAGCAGTCCTTCCTGACCTGTGAATTGCAGTTCCAACATAGTACTATGTGAACGGTGTCTGAAAAATATAAATAAAATATGAAAATATAAGAGTTATATATAAAAAGAAGTGTGAACAGCAATGTGCATTCTACATAAAGAGGAAACATAATCACATGTTGGCAAATTAGTACTTTAACATGAATGTATTTAGTCTTTCATTACCACAAACAAAGTGCAAAAGCAAAATGAAGGAAAGAAAGTGATTTTCAGTGATTTACCAGAAGAAAAATACCGTGAGGGACAGGGTTGTTCTGCATAGCTAGGGAGATATAGGGCTAAACTATGAGGCATCATAGACAGAGACCAGAGGTCGTGACTGAACCCTGGATTTGTCAGGTAAGGTTCTTACCACTAAGTCATCATAGAAATTGTTAATGTCTTAGGCAAAGCATGTCTTACTGATAGATCTGATATGATTACATGAAGGCAGCAAAACTTCCTTAGTATACCCCATGTAGCAGTCTATCAAAAGCCTTCCTACCCTTAAACGAAAAGTCCTTTCCCAAAACATATCCAATGTGCACATTAAAGTTTGGATGTGGAAATAAAAGTTCATCAGAGGAAAGCTTTAATTATATGTAAGATATGAAAACAAATTGCATGGAAAAATGTGTGTCTTAAAGTCTCCTATGCAGTCATCTTAGATATCACCAAAGCACCATTTTCAAATAATTTTAAATCTGAATATTTATTCTTGTATGAAATTGTTTCACAAGCCATACTTCAACCCAGTATTATGAAAGTCCTAAGCAAATTATTCAAACTGTTGCAACATTCTCTCAATAAATAAACAAATCAAATAATTTACAATGGAAACCTAAATTCTTTTCATTATTCAAAATCAAAATAATAAAAAAAAAATGTTTATTTCATCTATAGCCAAGTCTGCATGAATATGAATAAAAACAGCATGTATGGTTGTTCCTTACAAGTGGAGAAAAAAGTACAGCTGTGTACACTTACCATAAATGTAGATCTTCGAGTGTATTCACTGTTGCAGTCATTACATTTGGGTTATCTGCTTACAGGTAGCCCTAAGTCAGCCTGATTAACAAAGTCTTGGGTCCTGCTTTGGTTGCTGCCCCCTCTTCCATGACGTCAGGTCGTCAGGGGTATAAAACATGTAGCAGACACCATTACATCAGTTTTTCTTGCCCCAGATGTCAGGTGCCCCCCTAATGGGGAGCAATTAAATATAAAAGTATGATGAAATACCTCCAACAGAAAAGCAAATACACCAAAAAGGCTTTTAAGCATAGTAAAGGAAAGTAGAGGTACATCCAAAAGAAGTTAGGGGGCTGGAGGGAGGGTAACCAGGACTGCAACAGTGAATAAACTCGAACATCTACATTTATGGTAAGTGTACACAACTGTACAATGTTCTTCGTATTTCACTGTTGCAGTCATTACATTTGGGTAGATTCCCACAGCTGTGGTTGGGAGGAGGAATTTAGATAGCATTAGGACCAGCTATAAGGCCCTGCAAAACTGCAGTGGCAAAGCCAGCTCTGGATTTAAAGAAAATTGGCAAATGGTAATGCTTGGTGAAAATATGTATAGAACTCCAGGAAGCAGCTTCTAGGATGTCCCTGGTAGGGACACCTCTGAGAAAGGCTGTAGAGGTAGATGTAGCCCTGGTGGAGTGAGGTCTTATCCCCTGGGGGATAGGTTTTCCATGGTGCTTATAGCAGGAAATTAATGCAATGGCCTATCCATTTAGAAATAGTTTGCTTTGAAATAGCCTTCCCCTCTGTCCCTGCAGCAAATGCCACCAGGAGTTGTTCAGATTTCCTTTGAGCTTTAATCCTGTCCAAGTAGAATCTGAGTTGTCTGTGCACATCTAAAGAATGCAATATCCGTTTGCCTTTGTTCTGCGGATTGGGAAAGAAGGTTGGCAAATGAATGGACTGATTAAGAGCCACACTGGATACCACCTTGGGCATGACGGATGGATTGGTTCTGAGGGACACCCTGTCCGCATGAAAGATGATGAAAGGCTCCACTGCCATAAGGGCCTGTAATTCAGATACCCTTCTAGCTGAAGTGATTGCTAAAAGGAAAGCTGTTTTCCAAGAAAGAACTTTTAGGTCTGCAGTAGCAGCTGGTTCGAAAGGAGGTAGAGTGAGTTTCTCCAAAACAAAGTCAAGGTCCCAGGCTGGGGTTGGAGCTCTCCTGGGTGGTCTTAAATTGTTGGCCTCTCGGAGGAACTGCTTTAGCAGTGGATGAGAGAAGAGGGTGGGGTTCTGTGTTATAATGAGTTGAAATGGCTGAGGCATGGATTTTGATGGAGGAAAAAGACAGGCCCTTGTGAAGCATCTCAGTTAAGTATTGTAAAATCTGAGGTAAATTGGGCTCTGCTGTGCTCATCCCTTGAGATTGGTTCCAGGCACAGAATCTTTTCCATTTTTCAGCATAGGATTTTCTAGTGCTAGGCCTCCTTGCCTCTAAAATGATATCCATCACAGGTTTACTGAGGGATGGTAAAGGAGAGATTATGTAATTAGCCAGGCTGCAAGGTTCAGTGTTAGAAGCTGAGGGTGCAGAATCTGGTTCTCCTGTTGAGACAACAGGAAAGGAGTCTGAGGCAGATGCCATGGGGATAACCATGATACACTGCGCAGGAGGAGGTACCAGTGTTGGCACAGTCAGTCTGGAGCAATCAAAATCATCCTTGGTTTGTCCTGTTTGATTTTTAGTAGTACTTTAGAGAGCAGAGGCAGAGGGGGGAAGGCATAGACTGATAGGTTTTTCCAGCTGAAGGACAGAGCATCCACTTTCCAGGCTTGTTTGTGGGGAGTCCTTGTGCAAAATTTGTCCAATTGGTAGTTCTGGGGAGAGGCACACAGGTCTATATCTGGGCTCCCCCATTTGCTTGTCAACATGTTGAAAATCCTTGGTTCCAGTTTCCACTTGTGTGGGTCCATAAGGTTTCTGCTTAGTCCGTCTGCCAGTGTATTTAACTTTCCTGGCAGGTACTGAGCTTGTAGGTGCACTTGGTAGCTCAAGGCTGTATTCCACAATGCCATCGCTTGTCTGCAGAGGGGGTAAGAATGTGTGCCCCCCTAGCTTGTTTATGTGGTGTTGTCCATCTTTACCATTAGTTGTCCTAGAAGAATGTCATCCTTGAAGGCTGTCAGAGCATTCTGTACAGCTAACACTTCTTTTTGATTGATATGCAGGTGCATTTGACTTGGGTTCCATTTGCCCTGAATGCACTTCCCAGCCAGGTGAACCCCCATGCATAGTCTGATGCATCTGTTGTTAGGGTTTGGGTGGCAGGGGGTGGTGTGAACGGTAGTCCCTTGTTTTGGTGTCAGGCCTCTACCCACCAAAGGAACTCTAGGCGTATGCAAGGTATGACAGGAATCATTGCTTCTAGATGCTGAGAATGTTGACACCATAGGCTTTTTAGATACCACTGTAGTTTCCTCATATGCAGTCTTGCATATGGAATTAGAAGAATGCAGGAGGCCATGAACCCCAAGGCTTGCAGTATTTGTCTTGCAGATAGCAGGGTCTTTGTGGCCACTTGTTTGAAGTAGGTTGTCAAAAGAATTTGTTTCTCTGGCGTGAAGTAGGCCATCTGGGAAGTTGTATTCAAGCTTGCTCCCAGGAATATAATTTGTTGGCAGGGTACCAGGTGTGATTTCTTTTTGTTAATGGTGTACCCCAAACAAGTTAGAACTCTTTGTACAAAGGCCAGATGATTCAAAAGTATGTCCTGGCTTTCTGCCTGAATTAGACAATCGTCCAGGTATGGGTATATTTGAATATTTCTTTGCCTGCAAAATGCAATAACTGGAGCTAGGCACTTTGTGAATACCCTGGGCATAGCAGATAAGCCAAAGAGCAGTGCAGAGAACTGATAGTGCGCGTAGCCTGCTTTGAAGCGTAGGTATCTTCTGCAAGATTCCCTGATTGGGATGTACAGGTAATGCTTCTTTTAAAATTAGTGTTGCCAACCAGGCATCTTTGCCTAGCATAGGAAGTAATTGTTGAAGAGTCAGCATCTTGAATTTTGGAATCTCCTGAAAGGTGTTTAGAGTAGACAGGCCCAGGATAGGACGCCATGAATTGTCTTTTCTGGGTACCAGGAAAAGTCTCGAGTAGAATCCTTGTCCCTTTTCCTCTTCTGGTACCAGCTGAATAGCCCCCATGCTTATGAGAGAAAGTACTTGTTTTGGGGCCTATGCCCACTGATTTGGGGGTAGGTCTGGCCACCCACTTGGTGTTGGCAACATATGGAAGTGAAATCTGTATCCCTGGGACACTATATTTAAAACCCATTTGTCCTGGGTAATGAGTTCCCAGTTCTCTGCATGAAGAACAATCTTTCCCCCCAAAGGGGCAGTCAGTTGATAAGTGCTTAGAAATTTTAAAAGGAAGTCATTGGGACAGTTTACCATAGGGGGGAGTCTTATTACTCCCAGATTTGGAAGTAGACCTCCCACTGCTTAGTCCTGTGTGTCCCCTGGGACTGAAACCTGGGGTTTTTGCTGTGTCTGGGTTTGGCTTGAGAAGACCTGGAAGGGGCTGGAAAGGACCAATTCTTAGCAGGCCAGTGCCTACTAAATCTAGGAGGCTAAACTTGTAAGAAATCTTTAACAGTTTGCATAGATTTAGCTTTATCTTCCACCTTTTTAAGAACTTCCTCAGCCTTGTTGCCAAACAAACGGTCCTGATTTAAGGGAGCATCCAACAATTTAGCTTTAACATGATCAGGCAAAGATTGCTCCTTAAGCCAAGCATGCCTTCTGAGCACAGACCCAGTAACAGCGGCCCTGCAAGAGGCCTCTAATGAATCAAAACCACATTGCAAAGTATGTTTTCCAACTTGCTCAGCAGAATGCATTAAATCCTGTAATTCTTTATTTTCCACACAGTCAGGAATCAACATAATTTTCTGTTTAAGCAATCCAATAACATGTTGCTGATACTTTAACATATGAAACTGGCAGTTTAAAGCCCTAATGGCCAAGGTTGCAGAAGTGTAAACCTTCTTACCCCATCTATCCAGCGTCCTGAAGTCTCTATCAGAAGGGGTAGGATTTTAGCATTAGAAGCCTTAATGCCCTTGGGCCCCTGTGAAATAGTCTCTGGATCCGCAATAGGATTTTTAAAAAGAAACTTGTGTGACTCAGGAACCCTGTAGTATTTGTCTGGTTTTCTGGGAGCAGAAGGCAAGGATTCAGGGGCCAAACTAGATTCCGAAAAAGCATCATCAACAATATCTAGTACAGGAGGAATAGCTAAAGGCCTATGCTGAGGTAGAAGTAAAAAATCCCTAAGCCTCTTTTTTGAATCAGAAAAATCCTGGCTTTCCCAATGGAAATGCTCCCTTAAGAGTATGTAAGGTTTCCCCCAAAAGAAAAATCGTCTGGAGGGGAAGCAGAGGGAATGGAGTCCTCTGCATCAGAATCCTCATAAGTAGATAAGGGCAAATCCAGATCATCAGAAGAATCAGAAAAAACAGAATCCTGGTCAGAAGATTCATAAATCACTTAATTCCTAGGCCACTTAGAAAGGGGGGGGAGGTTGGCTACCCTGGATTAGAGTTATTATATCTTCAGCCATTCTTATCATTTGTTTTTTAGGCATAGAGGCCTGAGCATATGGTCTGGGCGTCGTTTTTTTAGGCATGGTTCGAGATTTATGCCTAAGAGAAGAAGGAGGCTTTGGTTTAATATGTAAGTCGGTAGGCCTGAATACACCCTCAGAAGCTGGTGCCTGCACAGCGGCTCCGGACCCATCCAAGGTAGAGACATCAGTGGGTTCCATAGCTGAAGCTTCTCACGGCATACTGGACTCCGAATGGGTCTCAGTAGTGGCCTGCGAATCAGAAGTAGCGGGTATCAGGGGCTGCGAAAGTGCCTCACTGAGTACTGGCAAACTGGCGACTGGCTTAGGAGAAGTGACGTCAGCGGTTTTGGACCTCGGTGGCCTGTCTCTGTCTTTATCTTTGCGTTTTTTTCGGAATCCCGGTAGTCAGATAGCTAACCGACGACATTCCTGGATAATTAAACTGAGAACCGAAATACTTAGAGGTGAAAATATACCAACGACGGATAGTGCGCTGATTAAATAAAGCACAAAACCGACAGCAAGGTACGTCGTGGTCAGGGCCTAGGCAAGGAATACAGTACAAATGAAAATCTTTATAAGGTATTTGCTTTCCACAAGTAAAGCAATTATTAACTTTTACTGACATCGGTAAGGAACAAGAAAATGTTTCCCCAACAGGGTACTTAGCTTTAGTTGAAGACTTCGGTTCTGAAACTCGAAAATGAAAATTTCAGGAGTCAGCCAACTGGCACTTGCGAACTGCTTCTGCTTCGGGCACTGCATGGCAAGAAAGACTGATGTAATGGCGTTGGCTGCATGTTTTATACCCCTGACGACCTGACGTCATGGAAGAGGGGACAGCAACCGACGCAGGACCCAATACTTTGTTAATCAGGCCGACTGAGGGCTCCCTGTAAGCAGATAACCCAAATGTAATGACTGCAACAGTGAAACATGAAGAACATCTTCCAGTCAAGGAAAAAGTATACTTTTAATGGCAGAGAATGCTGCTAGTATTCTAGCATCTGGAACTAAAGAATTGCCAATATGTATGCTTTTTGGACTGGTACTGTGCTGCTCTTTGTGTAAGGGACAGGGCACTTTAATGTAATGGCAGGATCACACATACAAAAAACTAAAGTTATGTTCCTGCCATAGTGATAGATCCTTCCATTCTGGTCTGTCCAATATGACATGTGGATCCTTGAGGCACTTGTTGGATCCAACTTGACAGTTTTAGTGCTCCAGCCTCAACTTCCTTTAAGAAGTTATCTTCCCATAATGTACCTTTCTCCCTAGTTACTTCAGATCATGTCTGACACCACAGGACAAAGACCCAACTAATCTGAGTAGTCATGGACCCCATAAGCTCTTTCAAGAAAATCTTTCAAGTCTTAGAAATGAGGAAGGGACAAAGGCAGGTGGGTTGTTGTATTGGACTGACTAGAATAAAAGGATCTTTCATCACAGTAATAACAAAACTTTCGTATCTTATTCTTTCAGTATGTCTGATCTAACATGTGGATCAGAATCCCAAGCTATGGTGACCCTGGGTGGTATTACCACAAGAGATCCTTTAGGATGGTAGCACTGAATGATGCTCTATCCCTGGAGCCACATTCCAGATTATAATGCTTAATATAGGCATGCATGGAAGACCAAGTGGCAGCCTTGCAAATGTCGTCTACTGAAGAAGCTCTGAAGAAGGTTGTAAACGTTGCTATAGCTCTTGTGAAATGAGACCTTGGCTTGCTGGAAAGTAATTTGTTGTGAGCAGTATAAATAGATGAGATGCAATCTGACAACCATTTAGAAAGTGAAACCTTGGACACCTTTATCCCCTAACTTGTTGTAAGCAAATGAAACAAAAAGTTGTTCATCCTTCCTGAATGATTCCCTTCAGTGAAGACAGAAATGTAATTGTCTATGTACATTCAGAGTATGCAGTAGCTATTTTCTTTTGCTCTCATAACTGGGAAAAAAGACTGCTTAATGAATAGGTTGAGAAATATTTAACTCTGAAGTTACTTTGGGAAGAAAGGAAGGATTTGTCCTTAAGGAAACTCTGTCTTCATAGAAAATCAAATAAGGAGGAGAGGAAGATGAAGCATGGAGTTCTGAAATTCTTTATGCAAAAATAATAGCAATTAGAATGACAGTTTTCCACAAAAGATATTTAAATTCTGAAGAAGCTGTGTTCAAAGGGCTGCTTGTTGAGAACGCCCCCATACAAAATGTAGGTCCCAAGGAGAAACTGGTCATCTCATTAAGAAGGTGCCTTTGAGAAAGGCCTTGCATCATTTATGTAAAACTACAGAACACTACCAAAAGTCAATGTGAAAACTGGAAACACTGCTAGCTGGACCTTGATTAGGGAAAAACTGGACATGAATTAAAAAGAGATGCAGGAAAGTATAAGATGTCTGCTACAAGGGCTGACAAGGGGTCAATGTCTTGTGGACAAGCCCAAGAAATAAACTTTCTCCACTTGCTGCAATAGGTCCTTCATTTGGAGGCTTTTCAGAAGCTGTCAGAATCCTAACCACATCATTGGAAAGAGAATCATCACTAGTCATTACTGGAATTGGAAAAAACAAGCAATTTGTTTCAAACTGTGAAGATCTGGGTGATGCACCCCAGAGAGGTGAGCGATCAAATCTGTAGTGGGCTCCAGAAGCCAAGGAGGTTCCTTTAAATGAGGCCTTAGAAAGGGAAACCAAAATTTTCTGGGCCAAAACCAGGCTATGAGGATGACTCTCACCTTGCACCTTATACTCTTCTGCAGAGGGACGTGTGGTGCTATCAGAAAGTAGTGGAAGGCTACCACCCATTGCTAGACCCTCATTACTTCCCAACACAAGGGCTAACATTGGGTTCCCCCTTACTTGTTGTACCAAACAGCAGTTATACTGGAGGTTTAGATGGATATCACACCATGAGGAAAGAAGTCCCCGAAGATCCTGCAATATTAGGACAGCCCTCAACTCTAAGACATTTATGTGAAGGCTGGCCTTGTTGTCCGTCCAAAGACCTTGAACCATTTTCCCTTCATAACCCCTACCAACCCTTGGGAGGATGCACCCATGGTCACTGCTGCCAGTGCTAGAAAGGTTTGAAATTCCTGCTTGCTCGAATTAAAGGGGTGTGTAACCAACACTGATGCTTTCTGCAAGACTGTGTAATGACAATTGTCTTGAAAAGAGGTTAAGGCTTTGTGACCACTGGTTTGAAGTAACCACTGTAATATCACGTGAAAGCAGGAGAATACCACCATCAAAATTGAAAAGGCCATCACATCTAAAACTCTGAGAACCAAGAGATGGTTGTGTGAGCTGCATAACAGATGTTTGACTGTGGATTACAAGGTCTGAATCCTGTCTTTCAGTAGAGAGACACTGGACTGGACTTGGTAATGGTCATTGCTATACCTAGAGATTTACAAAGATAAAGAAGATAATCCCTGGCTTGCTGAAAAGTCTTCAAAGAGGGGACAGACATGATCTAATCATATAGGAAGGGGAAGATTTTACATCCCTGAAGCCACAGGCGAGCTGCTACGATGGTCATACATTTGGAGAACACCCTGGAGGCTGTGGTGAGACCAAATGGCAGTGCTCTGAATTGATAGTGACTGGCTCCTATTCAGAAGCATAGGAATCTCCTGGACTCTTTCTAAACCTTTGTTTGAAGGTAAGAAACCTAAAGATCCACTGAGCAAATCCATTCATTCTCCCTGAGTCAGAGTAGAACTGACTATACTGTGAGCATTCTAAACTGGGTCTTTCTTGCATATGTGTTCAGAAAGCTGATGTTTAAAATGGGCCTGCTGTCCTTGTTATTCTTCAGAACCAAAATAATTTGGAATAAAATCCTGACCTAATCTAATCTGGTGGGACCTATTAAATGGCTCTTTTGGCCAGTAAAGGTGATACCTCTCTTGATGCAGCCTTTGCCTGGTTGGGTGGAATGTCCGACACTGGGTAATGAGATGTAGGGGAGAGTTTCAAAAAATGGAATGGAGCAGCCTGTGGATAATATCCCAGAGTGGAGCAGTTGGGCAGACCTTCAGAGATTCTGAGGTGTCCTGTCAGAGAAGGGTCCCCAATATCCCTGATTCTGCGGATCTCCTTGGCCTCCTGGCCTCAGTCCGTTGAAGGCACCACCTCTGCAACTTATGTTCATGTCTGAGGATGTTTAGACTTCCAACCCAGAGACAGTGAGGCCCTTTTTGGTTCCTACTGTTAGATCATTGGGGAGCCTTTAAATTGTCTCCCACAATAGAGAGAGTCTAATCAACTTCCTCATTCTTTTGAGTTTTTTCTTTCACTGATGGGCTGAACGAAGATGACCACTCAAAGGCAGCATTTGTGAAGGATGCCTTAAAGTTGTCTGCAAAATCACAAAGGCACAGTCAAGCACGATGCCTCATGGCAATGCCTGCTCCACCCACCCTGGCCATTCCATCCACCGCATTATATATTAGGTGCATGAATAGTTGGTAATGCTGGACATGGTAGACAAGTTAGTCTCAAGTTGCTTTTCTGACTATCATAAGTGGGTTGTAAAGAGTAGATAATGCCTGCTGAAACAAATCTCTGTGAAACTTACTCATATGTGTGGCATAGTTCAAGACATGGAATGTAACGGTAACCGAAGCATATGCCTGTTTTCCTAGTCTATCCACCTCTCTAGGTTCTTTATTGGGAGGATGAATAAAGGCAGAATCTTCTGTAAGTTCTCTTTTAGCAGCTGCCACCACTATGATGGAGTCCATTGCAAGTGACTTGGCCCAAAGTTGTTGTTATTTTTTTGAGGGGGGGTGAAAGATTTTGCCAGGTTTGTGGGGAATTACCTCACAGTTGTCAGGCTCCTACCAAGACCGCATGACCACTAATTATATTAACTTGTTGGCTGGAGGGATCATCCAGGATGTAGATATTGTCATACCATAAGCAAGAGGGGGAGTTTCAACATGCCAAGATCTCCTCTGGCACATTAATTCTAAAATTTGTTCAAATGAGGCATCTTCCAGACGGGCTGGGGGTGAGTCGGTATCGGCAGCAGGGGACAGTGATTGTGAATCTAGGTGTTTCCTCTTACACATCATCTTTTATGGAAGCTCAGGGGGTGAGTCATCCAAGCCCTCAGAGGACCCTGTCTGCCTCTGAACGGCTGTACTGGGTCCAAAGGAATGACTATCATCAATGGATGTTTGAAGAGAATAAGATGTCAGGTCAACAGGGTTAAGAGGTGGAACCAAGACTGGTGGTATCTGTGGATCCCCTTTCTTTGGAGAAGAAATTATCTTTCCCAACATCTGGTAAGCCAAGCCAATCTCTGTTGGGACCAAAGAGACCTATTTGACTGACACATTTAATGTTCCCTTTGCAGGAGCAGACATCACTATCAAAGTAATCCCTGGACCCAGAAAGGTGGCTGACTCCAGTGAGGAAATTGGAAATGAAGAGTCATAGGCCATCTCTAACACCACTAATAGAGCTGTTGGTAATGGTCCAGCCAATGGGGCCAAATGTACAAACCTGACTCTTCGGATCTGATACTCAAACAGTCCTGAGAAACCCAGAGTCATGCAAGTCAGAACAAATTCCCCTGGAGTCTAAGACACATGATGGGTTGATTCCTGGATCACAGGATTCATAAGGAGCAGCAATTCTCAGGTAATAGGAGCCAAAAGGTGTAACAGTGAAGGAACAATAATAAAGAGGGTTTGGATGAATCTGATTGCCTTCTGAGCCAATGATGATGAAATGACCCTCAGATTGATCTGTATCTTGAAGAACTTTTGCATCAGACGATTCAATCATCCAAACCAGCTTCTGAAGTATTCATATAGAATCAGAAGGATCGGGCCAGAAGAGTTGAAGAAGGTCTGGAAGCAGAAAGCACCTTTTGGTGGAGAGTTGTGAGTAAAGATGGAACCCACAAGCTTTATATCCAAAGGAGGAGTGTATGCAGGGGTTCAAGCTCCGTTCTCCTCCAGCCTTGGAACTCCTCCAGCCTTGGAACTTTAGGAGCCAATGAATCACTAGGCCTCTATGAGTTTCAATGGTTTGTCTAAAGTCATTTTTGATTTTGTTATTTCAAAGGCATTTGGTCCAGATGACATACCTGCAGAAGCATGGAGGTGTTTAGGTGAAATGGTAGTGGAGTTTTTCACTAGATTGAAAGTGAGAGAATGCCTGAGGAATGGAGAAAAAGTGTTTTGGTACCGATTTTTAAGAATAAGGGTGATGTGCAGAGCTGTAGTAACTACAGAGGGATTAAATTGATCAGTCACAGCATGAAGTTATGGGAAAGAGTAGGTTAAGAAGGGAGGTGATGATTAGTGATCAGCAGTATGGTTTCATGCCAGGAAAGAGCACTACAAATGCGATGTTTGCTCTGAGAGTGTTGATGGAGAAGTACAGAGGTCAGAAGGAGTTGTATTGTGTCTTTGTGGACTTAGAGAAAGCATATGACAGGGTGCCTAGAGAGGAGTTGTGGTATTGTATGAGGAATTCGGCAGTGTCAGAGAAGTATGTAAGAGTGGTACAGGATATGTACGAGGGTAGTGTGGCAGCAGTGAGATCTGCGGTGGGAGTGATGGATGCATTTAAGGTGAAGGTGGGATTACATCAAGGATCAGCTCTGAGCCCTTTCTTATTTGCAATGGTGATGGACAGGTTGACAGACGAGATCAGACAGGAGTCCCCGTGGACTATGATGTTTGCAGATGACATTGTGATCTGTAGTGAGAGTAAGGAACAGGTGGAGAAGACCCTGGAGAGGTGGAGATATGCTCTAGAGAGAAGAGGAATGAAGGTCAGCAGGACTAAGACAGAATATATGTGTGTGAATGAAAGGGAGGATAGAGGAATGGTGAGGATGCAGGGAGTAGAGGTGGTGAAGGTGGATGAGTTTAAATACTTGGGATCAACAGTTCAGAGTAATGGTGAGTGTGGAAGAGAGGTGAAGAAGAGAGTACAGGCAGGATGGAGTGGGTGGAGAAGAGTGTTAGGAGTGATTTGTGACAGACGAGTACCAATAAGAGTGAAAGGGAAGGTCTACAAGAGGGTAGTGAGACCAGCTATGTTATATGGGTTGGAGACAGTGGCACTGACAAAAAGGCAGGAGTCAGAGCTGGACGTGGCAGAGTTAAAGATGTTAAGATTTGCACTGGGTGTGATGAGGGTGGACAGGATTAGGAATAAGTAGATTAGAGGGTTAGCCTAGGTTGGAAGGTTTGGAGACAAAGCCAGAGATGCAAGATTACATTGGTTTGGACATGTACTGAGGAGGGATACAGAGTATATTGGGAAAAAGATGCTAAGGATGAAGCTGCCAGGTAACAGGAAAAGAGGAAGGCCCAAAGATAAGGTTTATTGATGCACTGAGAGAGGACATGTAGGTGGTTGGTGTGACAGAGCAGGATGCAGAGGACAAGAAGAAATTGAAACAGATGATCTGCTGTGGCGACCCCTAATGGGAGCAGCTGAAAGAAGAAGATTTATGGATCTAATGTCAGGAGACCCTTAGCAATTAATTTATTCCTCCTGTCCACCAAGTCTTTGGCTCTGAAGGCAGAACAGATATTACAACTAGCAGACAGATGAGTGACCCTTAAGCATACCACACACAAATTTTGCAGACCTTGTGGCAAGATTTTTTGTCTGCATTTACAGCATTTCTTTAAATCTTGCTTGTTTCTCCCTTGTGGACAAGCCAGAAAAAATAGTTAACTATCCAAATACTGAAACTTTTCAAACTCTAAGTTGACCCTAAGAAAACTCATCACACTATGGCACAGAGAAAGGTAAATAGCAAGTAACAAATAATTCTAAACAAATTAACCAAAAGGATATTTCAACCACTGAGATGATTCTATAGAAACACAAGACAATATTTATCAAACACTAAATGTACACTCTAAAGGACTGATTCCACATAGTGCAAACTATGAAGAAACCTGTACTGGCTAATGCTAAAGACTAATCTGACTGCCTATATACCAGGCTACTATACACTGATGTAATACATTAGGGAGAAAGAAAATGATGGCAAACAATGAAGGGGTTATTACAATTAAGAAAAAATATGAAAAAGGTTATAGTAAACAACACACTAAACATCCACTTGTCTGACCCGCTCCTTTGTACTCAAAGCAGCTGCTCAGAAGCAGCACTAAAAACAAAAGACTACAACTACAACTGTTATATATAAACTTCTAACAAATTATAGTAATAGTTTTAGAAATGAGGTGAGCACTTATCTGCCAGTGATCACTCTTCCAGTCACAAAGATGGCAAATGAGATCTGATGCAACTAGGAGAAAAGGTCCATTACAGCAAGGGATTTTCTTAAATGGACTCAAGGCTCAATCACTAAAACTGCTGGTGGGATCCGACAAGCAGCTGCATGACCCACATGTAAGACTGGACAGACAAAATGAATAGGATAGTATACTGCCACATGTAAACTTTTCCAACATTCAACAAGCCTCTCTAGACCTCACCTCAATAGGACAAGAAAGAGAAGGTTATGCTGAAGACTATGGACTCATTTGAATCATACCTATCACTATAAGTATGTAACTTTTATATCTAGCACAATCCAATCCACCCTCTTCAATTCCTTTAGAACAGAGTCCCCAGCTCATACTTTTGGGTGGTATTCTATGAGTATTCCTCTCAAAACTGATTCCAAAGAACAGCCTATGCCTTGCAGTCACATCCAGCCTATAGTGACTTGCCATGTATCCACATATTAATACAATTTTAATTCACCAGGTAAACTGGTCACAACAGCACCTAACCTGTTAGTCAAGACAGTTTGCAGTCACATCCAGCCTATAGTGACTTGCCATGTATCCACATATTAATACAATTTTAATTCACCAGGTAAACTGGTCACAACAGCACCTAACCTGTTTGTCAAGACAGTTTAGTTAACTGGAGTGGATATATTATATGCATTAAAGATAAATGTATCATAAACTGTGCCCTGTGGGAACCTCCTCAGGACTATTTTTAGGGAGGAAAGGGTACTGACAATCCTAATTTGGTATCTTCTCAGTGTTATCCATTTTTTTACCCAGTTAAATCCATAAATATTATCTATAAAACTAGACAAGATGCTTAACATTGGATGTTGTGGAACTGAATCATATTAAAAGATCTAAGTAGATGACTCCTGTACAGATGATCAAGGTGAAATTCCTCGAGTGTCAGAAACCCAAAGAAAAAAAAAAATCCAGAGGAACATAACTTCAATCTTTGATTTCCACAGGAAATCATTGCTGGTGAGGTTTCTAATTATGCACCAGCAACAATTCCTTCTTTTGGGAGATTTCTCCCTTCTTCAGGCTGGAGCGACCATGCAGTTGGCATATATAGGTTCGGAGGGAGTGGACGGCCACTGCACAAAATGCAAAGTTAATTCAACCCTTTTGAGCTTTGGGCATTATTTTTTGTCATTTCTGATCCTTGGGATTTTAAAATTGACATTTCACACTAGAACCGTAAGTAAATATCAACAATTAAGCTGTTTTCTATAGCCTCAATAATGATGCTGCAAAAATTTACCACACTAGTCAGACATTATCTCCTATGGCAAAATCCAATCCATGTGGATCACTTTTAAGTTGCACAGGTATATCTCTGGCCAGTAGTGACAAAAAAAAAAATCGCACTTGTTCAAAGCATTCATCCAAATTATGTGATAAACTTACTGGCCTATACTTGCTAGCACCAATAATTTTACCTCTCTTAGGTATTGGGGTCAGAAAAGCTTTTCTCCAAACATCTGATTCAAAACATTCAGACAAGCATTACTGGAGCAAATAGGTCAGACAGAAACAAGAGCAGAGCTCATTTGACTTAAAAAAAAAAAAAAGCATTGAGCTTATCTGACCAAACTGTTATTTCCTGTCAAAGTTTACCTAACGTTTTCTGAAATAATTCTACAGATACTATAGAACAGATAGTGATACCCTTAGCAGCAACTGCTGTTATATCTAAATTATAGTTAGTGACTGTTGAAAAAAAAATGTTTCACTTAATACCTCCATAAATCTACTAATACTGAAAATCCTCATACCATCAAATGAAAGTACTTCGGGCATCTATATTTTTTACTTCTCACACATTTGTAAATGCTATGCTATTATAACACAGGGTTGGCTACATCTCTTGTCATTTAGCCTGTTTAGTAGGAGGGGATGGGTCACTAGACTGATGGCCTTTAAGAAATATAGAAATATGACAATGACATGCTGACTTTAGTCTGTTCTTACATTCACACTGTCAACCAGTTCGATTTGGGCAGTTTGTTAACTATGGCCAGGTCAGAAATAATGTTGATTTTTAGTTTGGATGTTAACAGATAGAAAAATGCAGGTGAATTACACATTCCAGTACCTCTGACAGAGGACTTAGGATTCTAGTGGTGCTACAGTTTTCAAAGTCATGTGCGTCATCACTTTTAAAGAAATCTATAACTTTGGCTTGTTTCATCAAATCAGATAAATGACATCTACAAAAATATGTTAATTAACATGGTTGCTGAGGCTGTAATACATGATGCTAACTTCCTCAAATATACCAGAGGTAAATTGCCTGTAGGGAGGAGATATGGTCTTTGATTTTTGTAAGTAATTTCTTTACTATGCTGCCTGTCGTTGATATAAAGTAGAACCCTGGGTGGGCTCACATGGTTGTATTTAGGAAAGGAAGCTGTACAGTACCCTCATTTCTTACAGGCATTTCGATAACTGAAGAAAAATAATTGGACACTGTATCAGCAGCATCCTAAAGTGAATTCATGATGAGCAGGTATTCATTAGCTCTACATTTTTTGCATAGCACTATATTGGCACTACTCCAGAATCCAGTTACTGAGCTAGGCTAGTACTAAACTTTTCCAGCGGACTGTTGTAATGATCTTTTTTCTTTTTTCCTGAATTACTTTTTAGCATAAATTTCTAAGCGAAGTTGCTCAAGTTGATATCACACACTTTTTTGAATTAATTGCTGGCATATTCCTTTAACTCTGTACAGTGTCTGCATGTCCTCTCTGCAGTCGAGTGAGTTTTAAAGACAAGCGTGCATGGTGTGTGTGTGTGTGTGTGTGTGTGTGTGTGTGTGTGTGTGTGTGTGCGCGCGCTTGTGTGTGTGCATTCTGTGAAGGCTGGGATGGCAACTCGACACCATAAAAACTCCACTGCCAATCAATCTCTGGACCAGTGTCCCACTGTGGTAACCCCTAATGGGAGAAGCCAAAAGACATTGCATATCCCTTTAGCTCTGTTACAAATTTGTTAATTTGATGGAAATTCTAACTTCACATTCTCATTTAGTCTTGCAGGCACTTATCTAGTTAATATGTCTTACAGCACATCTGTGAAGGGCAGAATCAAGTCTACTATCTATTAAAAGTAGATCTAGTCAATCACAATCAGTTCTGATCCTAGTGGTAGCTGCTTTATGTTTCTTATAAAAGTGATCTTAGGAGAAAAAGGAGCTGACATACATCTCCAAACTGTAAAACGTAGTTTATTATTTAAATGGTTAGGCAATTATCCCTGTGGCTGTGACACGAGCAGTATAATTATTAACTATCCACTTTATGGTATTATTGGCACCAGATTTTGAATAGATTCAATATAAGTTCAGTTTATTAGTTGTGAGATGCCTAGTTCTTGACTGGTACAGTGATTCTGCCATGGTAGACTGACGTTTCATAATAATACAAATATAACCTTGGCAATCATCACTGAATCAAGTGATGGCATCACCGGTTAAACTTTTGGCCTTCATGGGTTCCATATACTCATAGCCAATTAACAAAACTTTAGGTGTTGGCTTTTGGCTGTTAAAACAAAGAAGTAGAAGGTTTTACTTTGGCATTACTGAATATGCATACATTTATTAACAAAAAATATTTTTTATCACCAGCCTAACAAATAGTTATGCATGTTATATATTAACTGAATCTTGATGTTCAAAGCTAAGAGTATATAAACTGGGCCTAAAACATGGTTGTACATGTTACGCATTAACTGAATCTTGAAGTTCAAAGCTAAGAGTAAGTTTTAGATAATCATAGCATTACAAATGATTCCAGTTTGAATTGCAACGGGGGAGATGTCACAATTTTATTAGCTCCTGTCTGCACAGCTCCTATCAGGACTGCTTCTTTGCAATGGGTGCTTGTTGGTTTATTGCTATGTAACTTTAAGGAAAATGAATTAAGAACCTATACTGGAAAACCATCAGCTCTTGTACCTTAGAAATCTGTTCAAAAACTAGGTAGTGTGCAATACTAAATTCTTCAACATGAATGTGTGACGTCAAAACACATCTCAGACATTGCCAGCATCTGTAGGTCAGCAGGCAGTACTCACACTTGAACATTTGTGATTTTATTACTTATGTTCCTAATATTCACATGAATTATTTTAAATATTTTGGAATTCTTAAGTAATGTTAATAGGTATAGTCTGGGAATGTTACTGTAATCATCTGGACCAGGAGTATTTTCAACATCATCAGTACATCCGAGGAGTGCCCATAAGTGGACTGCACTGTGCTACACTGGACTGATGACCATGGTAATCTGAATACAGTGCACAATGCTCTTCTGTCACTGCTGTCTAGTGTGGTAGGAAAGGAGATGTGGATTACCACCTGTGTATGGATACTTTGACCGAGTTCACACGGCCGTATTTAGAGCGACTTATATGAAAGTGTATCTTATGCTGTAGTAGTTTAATAAGGGAGTCTGAAGAGAAGTTAACCATTCATTGTAGGAGGCCAGTCAGTATTAGATACATGACTAAATCTGTAACTAATATTTTTGGCACAAGATGCAGCTGATGTTGAAATAAAAAAAAAAATCGACATCTTTAATCATCAAAATTGTGACATCTCCCCCCATGCAATTCAAGCTAGAACAATTTGTAATATTATGACTATCTAAAACTTACACACGTTTTACTCCTTGAACATCAAGAGTCAGTTAATATATAATATGCAGAACCATATTTTGGGCCAATGATAAAAAGAGATTCTTTGCTTTAAAGTAAACTTATGCATATTTAGTAATGCTAAACTAAAGCACTCCACCAGTCCCTTTTAACAGCTGAAAGCCCTTACCTAATTTTTTATTAATAAAGGTAGTTGTTTTACTCTGCCACCAAATTGCTATCGGCTGATGATTTACAAAAAAGTAAAAAATATGTACCAAACCACCAATCGCATACACATTATAAGTATGCATGCTAATTAGAGAAAAAGGTAAAGACGGACCAATCAGAACATGGCTTTAAGTGGATTTGACAGCAACTGAGCCCACTCTGATGTTATTAAATAGAACTTACTTGAAATAACAGAAATAAATAAAAATAAATCTCACACTTCTTATACTGTTCACACTTTTCTATACAAAACTGCAGTTTCAAAAGGAAGTCAGTCCTGTGCTTAGTGTTCTTGCACTACCTTGTAAGCTACTAAATTAAGTAAGCAGGCAAAAGGAGGCCATTTAAATAAGTCTCTAGGCATCTCTGGCAACAGATGAGTTGCTTCTGAGGTTAATAAGCAGAAGTCCTGTTGAAGTTATGCTGTATATGGTTTGTTTTTCATACTGAAATACTGGTTTTAAATCAAGTTCAGTTTCTCTACTCACTATTTTTGCTCTAGCATACATCCTTCTTAATTAAGGAAGGAGTCAGAAAGGGACTAGTCAAACGATGGCTCAGGGTGTATATGGCAACAGCTATGCCCCAGCAATGTTAATGAGCAAAACTGCATTTAAATAGCAGAAATAAAGAAAACAAACTTTCGTATACTACACATGGTTCATTTTCCGTTCAGAAATACTGATACATTCATATTAATTTGTATTTCTTAAGGGGGATATTACTAACTGGGCTTATGGAATATAGCTCTTGTTCTTTTTATCACATCCAAACACTAACATTTATGTATGAACTATACAACATTTTCATCACACAAGAGGGCGCTCTAAAATCATAAATGCCACTGGCTTCTGAAGCAGTCCTTAAATAAAAAAGGTTGCTTTTAATGTGCTCCTTCCATAGATTGTTTAAAAGCAAGTTAAATACTTCAGATTTTAGCTTTGCGTAAAAAGTGCATATCTCGCAAATGTTTACTTCCTTCTTCTAACCAGCTACTTAAGTGAGGGGCTCAACGTCTATTTCATGATGTGATTTTAAGTTCTGGCTACAGAGAGGAATGGCAGTAGTTATAGGTGATCAAAAAGAAGGTGGAGGAAGTATTACATTGGCACTGAATACTGAATGAAGCTATTTTAAATAGTGATGGCAACAATGTATGGTAGTGTTCTGGGGGGGGGGGGGAGTATAAATCAACACAATATTGCATAATGTTATTTTTAATACTGATCAATAAAGTACAGCAGTGGTCCTGGGTGATCCATGTAGAGGTGAGAAAATATAAAACAGTAATGAATCCTGCACAACACCATTTTAAATGGTGGTTACAGTAAAATGAATAGTTGTTCTGTGTGATCTAGTGGGGAAGGTAGGTGGGCGGAGTATAAATTAACAGTGAAAACCAAATACAACCACTTTAGACTACAGTTTGGTATGGAAATTGTTCCGGATGCTCCATAAGGGATGGGGATATAAATCATCACAAAATATTGCACAATATCATATTAAATACTGGTCACAATAAAATATCATTGTGGCCCTTAGCGATCCATGAAGGAGTGGGGGAAATACAAATAAACACATTGCCCTTGACAGCCATTTTAAGCCTAACCAGTTGCCCCGTGTGAGATTCAAACCCTGCACTTTATGTGTGTAAGGTAAACACCTTAACCATTATGCCAACAATTTACAAGACTGCCAACTGTCATTTTAAATATTTGCTGCAACAAGGTATGGCAGTGATCACTAAAGCTGTTGGGGAGGGAAAATACTGTATAATGCTGTTTTAAGTTCTGCCCGCTAAAAGGTGTAGCAGCAGTTTTAAGTGATCTATGAAGGTGTGTACAAGGGAGTATAAATCAGAAGTGAATTATGCAGAATCCCAATCTGATTACAATATGATATAGCAGTGGTCTGAGATGATTCACAAGGATGTGAGGTGAACTAAGCACTAAATACTTCCCAGCACCAATAATGACATCAAAAACATATGACAGTGGTCCTTGACGTTCCGTGAAAGGTAGCAGTACAAATCAGCAAGGAAAATATTGCACAATGTCATTTAAACACTGGGTGTCACAAGACAGTGGTCTTTGGAAATCCATAAAGGGTAGAGGAATATAAACAACACTGAATACTGCATAATACAGTTGCTAACACTGACCATAATAACATAAGGCCCATGAGGCGGTGAAGTGACAGCATTGTTAAGCAGTTAATCTATAGGGAAAATACAGAATGCATATCCTTCAGTGAAAATAAATTTGAAATGTAGGTAGATTTTTTTTTTCTTTTGCCCTTATGGAAAAAAAAAACTAATGGCATGCCTATACAAAATAGCTACTATACTTGTTGGTTAAGTCCTAAATGGAAGGTGCTTCAACTCATCGGCTTAAACTCACCAACGTTCAAATGGATTATCTGCGTTTGCTATTAGCTTGCTGATTGCAATACAGTGAGTGTTTATTTTTTCACTTTTATCTGCAGTTGTACAACCATAAAATTATTATACTTAAGTAAGGGTGTGTAAGTATAGAATCAAACTAAAACGAGGCAGCCCCTGCACATACGGCAACTGCATGGCCCCAAAATACTGAAATCCAAATTATAAAAAAGAGAGGAGCCAGCAAACTATGGCAATTCAGTATTAAATCAGTACTTAATCATGTAAAACCATGAAATAGAAGCAAAGAATAACAGACCAGTTTCGGCCATAAAAAACACATAGCCTTCACACAAATCAATAATACCATTGCTCCCTTTTATATTAACCTGTCATCAAAATTAAAGCTCATTGGTCATTCACAAATATTCATTGAGACCAGGTGGAAATAAACCACCCAACTTGATAATCCATTTCTTTTCCTTGGTATTTAATATTGAATGCCATCCGGCTTTATTGGTCCTGTTGCCCATGACCATATCAATAACCATAAATCTAAAGTTTGCATTCATATGTGTCAATGAATGTTTATAAATAGCATTACTAGACGTTTTGGTTCTTATGTCACTGTAGTGTTCTGATATTCGTAACCTTAAAGGTCTCAAGGTTTGACCTACATAAAACACTGAACAGGTGCATGTCATGAGATAGATAACCCAATCGATACCACAATTGGCAAAGAACTTGATATCATATAAATTTCCAGTGTTCTTACTAGTAAACTGCTTGGATTTAGTAACCTTCTCACAGTGAGTGCAGTGTCCACAAGGGACACGGTCCACAAGTAGATCACTAGTCAGGGTTCTTTATGTGGGATCCTGTCTGTTCCTGGGGCTTTGTTTGAAGTGGCTGAAGTGTGAACCTAACGTTCTGCCTCTTCAAAAGGAAAAAAGGCATCTCTCCTGTAGAAATCCTGAAAGCTTAGTTTTTTGCTAAGAGAATGTTCCAATGTCTTTGAACACTGTTTAGTGGCACGTCGGTATTCCTCCCATACATAGTTATTAAACAAATCACTGATTCATTCCCTTGTTCTTTCTCTTTATACCACAAAAGATCACTCCTATCCAATGTGGATACCCAATTTCTGGCATTGAGGACATTGCCCATTTTGTAACCCCAATCTTTAAATCTGGTCATTAGATCCTCCTTGAAGTGTTCATAGGTGGCTGGGTGTGAACAAATGCGCTTCATCCGTAGAAATTGAAATTTGGGGCTGTTCCTGGAAATGTGTGGTGGGTGAAAATTGGAGGCATGAAGAAGGGAGTTATATTATGAGTATTTGCGATAAACCTCTGTTTCTAGGGTGTGATCAACATTCCCGGTAACTAAAACATCCAGAAAAGTGATTTCTTGAATGTTATAATTGGCTGTAAACTGTATACTCCATTTATTGTCATTGAGGTTCCCCACAAACGCCATAAGATATTCTTCACCATATCTCCATACTAGCCAACAGTCATCAAGATAACACCTCCAGATGTCAATATCATCTACATAAATGTTCTGTGTATTGTCATAAATAAGATGTTCCTCTAAGTGGGCATAAAAAGGTCAGCATAAATGGAGGCAAAAGATGCCCCCATAGCTGTGCCCTGGACCTGCCAATAATATTTAGTTTAGTAATAGAACACGTTTTTGGTCAAAACGTGTTCTGCAAGGCAGGTCAGGAAGGTGTTAAAACCTGGTGGATAAAGTTCCGACTTGTAAAGCCAATAAGTGCTTCTAACCCAACCCAGTGAAGAATGTTGGTGTACAACGCTGAAACATCTAAAGTGCTTAACAACCAACCTGGTTCCAATTGCATCTCTGAGATAATTTATAAGAATTCTGTGGTGTCCTGAATCCTCGACCGAACCCATTTAAGTAAAGGTTGTAAGTACTTAGTGAGGAATTGTGAAAGGGGTTCCATAATGGATCCCCTGCCTGAGAAGATGGACGATGGGCCTACTTGGTGGATGATGAAGATCCTTATGTTTTTTTGAAAGAAATTAGATGTATTGACTTATAGGATCGGACACCTTTAAGTGATATAAAGTAATGTCGGTTATAATGCCCTCCTCCTTGGCAGACAACAGAAATTCATCGATCTGCTTCTTGAACCTAAAGGTAGGATCTAATGGCATACATATATAGTACCGCCCATCATTCAGTTGCCTGTCCGCTTCAGCATTACAGTGTGTCCAGTCCATGACAACCACCGCCCCGCCCCTGCCCGCAGGTAGAATGACCAAATCCTTATTATTTTCTAATTCCTGTATAGCCTGATGTTCGAACTTTGAGAGGTTGTTAGGTTTGATTCTGAATTCCCTAGAATGAAAATGTACATATTTGAGAATGCATGTTTGAAACATTTGAACATTGTGATTGCATAGGGGGTACAACATTTGCTTTATGATATTTGAAAACATCCTCATAGCCAAAATTGATAGATGACTGAAAATATAGCTTTAAGTTGAGTAATCGACAAAAGGATATAATATCCTGTGCAAGAGTGTCCTCAGAGACAAAAAAGCCAGGTATAAAATTTAACCCTTAATTCAATACTTGTATATGAGTTTGTGACAAAGGAGATGAAGAAATGTTTATCACATTGTTATTGACAGTTATTTCTGAATCATTAGTCTGAGTAGTCCCTCCATACTGTCTACCCTTGGAGTGTTTTCTACCTGCCCTCCTCTGTCTACCCCTAAAGGGGTTTGTGTATTACTCCATTTGGTGACCGGAGAGTCTGGGGTGTGCTGTGTATCTAGGTCTGTAACTGATGAGGAATCATCCCCTGATGTGTCATAACTAGAGGACGTAGGTCTCTTGAGGACTGACCTAGGTCATTTCCGTTTCAAAATCTTCTTGTTCCCATTCTCAAACCTGACATGTTTGTTATTACTAAAGGGATTACCCCTTTCATAATCACCCAAGTCCCTTTGGAACTTACGCATTTTCCTCTCTTTAAGTTGCTGTTCCAGATTGAGTAATTCCTGACTAAGTTTATTTAAACTAGTTTATGATGACTGTCCTTCAAACTTCTTTGTTTCCTCACACATCTTGGCTACATCAGCTATACCCTTGTCGATAGTTTGATCATAATGGGCAGCCAAAACCCCTACAAACCCCATAGAGACTTTTTGTTCGGCTGTGGCCCATTGTTCTGCCAGTTTGGTGTCAGTGTTGCTCACCAAGGGTTGTATGCGTACCCTAAGGCCTCTGGGTGAGATTCCCTTTATCTGGTAAGCCTTAAAGAGTTTGGAATGCCACACATTAGTCCGTAAGGACCTCATGCATTTCATTAGTCTTTGAAAATGGGCATCACACGTATTCTCAGGTTCTAAGGAATTCAAACCATTACTCCGATTATTGGAATACTGCGGTGGTGGTGCTGCGGTAGCATTGTCACCTCATAGCAAGACGTTGTCCCGTTCGATTCTCAGCTAGAGCGTCTTCTGTGTGGAGGCATACGTGAATGGGGCATCCCTCCGTTGAAGGTTGTGCATCAGGGCTGGTAACCCAGTAGGTAAAAATCCACTACCAATCATTAGCAGACTGGAGTTCCGCTGTGGCGACCCCTAACCGGGAAAAGCCGAAAGATACAAACAAACTCCGATTATTGGAATGCCCCAAACCAAAAATCCCCAGATCATCCCGATCCGCTGATAATCCCTCTAGAATCTTGGTCAAATCCATGAGTGGCAGACTAATCAATAAAGGTTGTAAAACCAATATCTATATGTGACTGCAGACCAATACCCACCCCTTAGAATGTGGGGTTTGTAAGTCTAAAAATAGGGATATGAAACCCACAATGTAGGAAAATTGGGTGTGTCCAGATATGTGTACACCTGAAAAAATGAATCGCAATTGCCCAATGTTCGATATCAACCACTGACAGTCATAAAGTTCCAAACACTTTTATCATCCTACAAATTAATCGGAAAAAACATGTTGATGAAGCCTCTATTCAAAAGAGTATAAGTGGGATTATATACATCCACAGCAATGCTACGTTCATTTCAATCAACCCAAAAGCCAGTCAAGAGTGAGACGCCAATGGCTAAAATTGGACAATAATAGCCCCTGCTGCTCCGTCCCTTAAAAATATATATTAGATGGGACTGTATCCCTATGTGTATTTTTAAAGTCAAATCACTATTCAGGGATAAATGTCAACGATAGCGGTGCTATGTCCATTTGTTTCTATAAGTAATAGTTGGCTTGGTCTAGGCCACCAAACACAAAAGCAAATAATAATAGCCCTTGCTGTGCAACGTTACCACATGTAATACTAAAATGCATAAATAAAACCTTTGTCAAACCAACTGATGAAAACCAGTGTCCATAAATTCACATATCTGGGTCCAGACAATAATTCCTTTAGTAAAAAGTGCTGTAAAGACCACTCAGTATATTGATGCCCAAATCAATCTCATTGAGTCCGCAGTCACCTATACTGAAAAGCAACCATAGGGCTCACCAAACCCCTGAATATAATGACCAAAATCTAACAGTATACACCCAAAATGGATATCCAAATGAAAAACAAACTCTTATAATGTCCCAGCCATGGGGGAAAGGTGGGGTTGTGGAATGAAGGGCAGCTCACTAACTTATTGGAAATTAGGACCTAGATTGCAAAAAAGGCATCTTGTTATACCTGATTAACCCTACAAAAGTGTTGTATAATGTAGGATATCAATATGTCAAGAAACAGCAGCCTCCCAACATGGATCCTTTCAGTACATGATATTAATGATAAAATCATAAGGCACTGTGCAAAAAAAAAAAAAAAAAGAGTGTTCACACCACCTCCTAGGCCCTGTAAAAAAAATGCCTGATCCAAACAAAAGATTGAATCCTTAATCATTCAGCTAATGTTCATTCATTACAAAATGGCGTGTTCACTAGCCTACGCCCAAACAATATGTCAGTTATTACTCACATTCCTACGCATATACATTCGGTTTAGCACAAAAAGGTTCACAAAGAACAAATGTAAGCCAGCAAATTACACCCCTAAATAAAAAACAAAATTTATGAAAAAAGTCCATACCCCTTTCTGTATTAATGGATGTTCAGTCCAATAGTGCGGATTGTTAATAATAGGGCTGTCACTACAAGTGTAGAAGGTCCAGGCAAATTCGTTCACCTTACTCCTGCAAATGGCATTTGTTCATAAACCAGGAGACAGTCTTTGTTCATATACCCGCATAAAGCGTGCTGTCTAGCCCAAGCACAAACAATATTTCAATGCCTTGTCATGCTTCCGCACATATATAGTCAAATATAATAAAAAATAGTAGCCAGAAAGCAAATAGTAAATAAACCAAATCAGTTTACCCAAATGGAAATCAAGTTGCTGCCCATTATGATTGAACTATCATCAGTTATGGACCTAGATACACAGCACACCCCAGAATCTCCGGTCTCCAAACGGAGTAATACACAAACCCCTTTAAAGGTAGACAGAGGAGGGCAGGTAGAAAGCACTCCAAGGGTAGACAGCATGAAGGCACTATTCAGACTAATGATTCAGAAATAACTGTCAACAACAATGTGTTAAACATTTCTTCATCACCTTTGTCACAAACTCATATACAAGTATTGAATAAAGGGTTACATTTTAAACTTGGCTTTTATGTCTCTGAGGACACTCTTGCACAGGATATTATATCCTTTTGTCGATTACTCAACTTAAAGCTATATTTTCAGTCATCTATCAATTCTGGCCATGATGATGTTTTCAAATATCATAAATCAAATTTTCTACCCCCTACGCATCACTACTGTTTACTTTAGGAAGGGGACCTGTGCAACCAAGGGCATAGTATATTTGGCCTACTGTAGGGACTGTACAAGTTTCTATGTGGGTAAATCAGAAAGGGCACTTGGTAAACGTATCTATGAACATGTTTACAGTATTAGAAGAGGGAATTTGAACAACGCATTATGTAAGCACTTGCAAATGGAGCCTGCACATTCCGTTTTTTCATTTGGAATTTTTGAACAAGTCTCTCCGGACCCAAGGGGTAGTGACTGGGAGAATTGGTTATGTTGCAGGGAGACCTTTTGGCAACTGAAACTAAATTCATTCCAGCCACCAGGTTTGAATGAATATGTGTCAATCAAACCGCATTTATTGAATAGAGCTGAGAAGTTATAAACATCCACAAATGAGGTTAGGTGCTAACATTATTTGTTACTTATTCTTAATACATATTCACCCTACACTCATGTTTACATATTGCTTAAATATTGTTTAAATACTGTATAACTATATTTTAAACGTTTCTTGACTTTATGGTGTTTTGGACTTCATATTTCACTTTTGAAATTGTTCAACTAGTCACTCTTCGGAGTGATTTTTATATGTGTGTAGTACTTTAAATATTTTGGTGCCTTTTTTGAAAGGATTTTACTTAAATAGGGTTTACTACAATGTACTTATTTTTTTCACTTGAAAAAGCCTTGCATTTGAGTCAGGGTGAAAGCGCTTGTGACATTAGAATAAATAAGTTGACAGCCATCCTTGTTTTTTCCTGGCCCGTTTTTCTCAATTGTAACATCTTATTTATGACAATAGACACATTTATCTAGTTGAAATTGACATCTGGAGACGTTATCTTGATGACTGTTGGCTAGTATGGAGATCTGATGAGGAATATCTTATGATGTTTGTGGGGTACCTCAATGACAATAAATGGGATATACAGTTTACAGCCAATTATAACATCCAAGAAATCACTTTTCTGGGTGTTTTAGTTACCAGGAATGTTGATCACACCTTAGAAACAGAGGTTTATCACAAATACCCATGATATAACTCCCTTCTTCACGCCTCCAGTTTTCACCCACCACACATTTCCAGGAACATTCCCAAATCTCAATTTCTACGGATGAAGCACATTTGTTCACACCCAGCCACCTATGAACACTTCAAGGAGGATCTAACAACCAGATTTAAAGATAGGGGTTACAAAATGGGCAACATCCTCAATGCCAGAAATTGGGTATCCACATTGGACAGGAGTGATCTTCTGAGGTATAAAGAGAAAGAAAGTACAGTTGTGTGCACTTACCATAAATGTAGATGTTCAAGTGTATTTACTGTTGCAGTAATCACATTTGGGTTATCTGCTTGCAGTAGCATTCAGTCAGCCTGATTATCAAAGTCTTGGGTCCTGCGTCAGTTGTTGTCTCAACTTTCATGACGTCAGGTAGTCAGAGGTATAAAGCATGCAGCCGACGCCATTACATCAGTTTTTCTTGCCCCAGATATCAGGTGCCCCCATAATGGGAAGCAGTTATATACAACGTTACACCTCCAACAAAAAAGCAAATACACCAAAAAGCTTTAAGCATAGTAAACAAGAATAGAGGAATAGTCAATAGAAGTCAGGGGGCTGGAGGGAGGGTAACCAGGACTGCAACAGTGAATACACTCGAACATCTACATTTATGGTAAGTGTACACAACTGTACTATGTTCTTCATGTTTTACTGTTGCAATCATTACATTTGGGTAGATTCCCAAAGCTAAGGATGGGAGGAGGTAATTAGATAGCATTAGGACCAGCTATAAGGCCCTGCAAGACTGTAGTGGCAAAGCCAGCTCTGGATTTAGAAAATATTGGCAAGTGGTAATGCTTGGTGAAGGTATGTACAGAACTCCAGGTAGCAGCTTCTAGCATGTCCCTGGTAGGGACACCTCTGAGAAAGGCTGTAGAGGTAGATGCAGCCCTGGTTGAATGTGGTCTTATCCCCTGTGGGGTAGGTTTTCCATGGTGCTTATAGCGGAAATTAATGCAATGGCCTATCCACTTAGAAATGTTTTGCTTTGAAATGGCCTTCCCCACTGCGCCTGCAGCAAATGCAACCAGCAGCTGTTCAGATTTCCTGAAAGGCTTAGTCCTGTCCAAGTAAAATCTAAGTTGTCTGTGTACATCCAAGGTCTGCGGATTAGAAAAGAAGGTTGGCAAATGAATGGACTGATTAAGGGCCACTCTGGATACCACCTTAGGCATGAAGGAGGGATTGGTCCTGAGGGACACCATGTCCGCATGAAAGGTGATGAAAGGCTCCACTGCCACGAGGGCCTGTAATTCAGACACCCTTCTTGCTGAAATGATGGCTAGAAGGAAGGCTGTTTTCCAAGAAAGGAATTTCAACTCTGCATTTGCAGCTGGCTCAAAGGGAGATAGAGTGAGCTTTTCCAATACAAAGTTAAGGTCCCAAGCTGGAGTAGGGGCTCTTCTGGGTGGTCTTAAGTTTTTGGCCCCTCTGAGAAATTGCTTCAGCAGTGGATGAGAGAAGAGGGGTGGCTCTGTATTGTAATGAGCTGAAATGGCTGAGGCATGAATTTTGATGGAGGAAAAGGAAAGGCCCTTGTGAAGCATCTCAGTTAAGTATTGAAGAATATGAGGTAAACAGGGTGCTGCTGTGCCCATCCCCAGAGTTTGGATCAAGGAACAGAATCTTTTCCATTTTTCAGCATAGGATTTTCTAGTACTAGACCTCATTGCCTCCAGAATAACATCCATCACTTGCTTACTGAGGGATGGTAACAGAGAAATCAGGTAATTAGCCAGGCTGCCAGGTTCAGGGTTTGAAGCTGTGGGTGCAGAATCTGGCCCTCCTGCTGGGACAGCAGGGCAGGGTTCTGAGGCAGGTGCAATGGTGCCAGCAGTGACACATTGCGGAAGAGGGGGTACCAGTGTTGGCGTGGCCAGTCTGGTGCAATCAGTATTGTCCTTGGTTTGTCCTGTTTTATCTTTAGTAGTACCTTGGAGAGGAGAAGCAGAGGGGGGAAAGGCATAAACTGATAGGTTTTTCCAGGTGAAGGACAGGGCATCCACTTTCCAACCTTGTTTGTGGGGAGTCCATGTGCAGAATTTGTCCAATTGGTAGTTCTGGGGGGAGGCAAACAGGTCTATCTCTGGGCTCCCCCGTTTGTTTCTCAACATATTGAACATGTCTGGTTCCAGTTTCCACTCGTGTGGGTCCATGAGATTTCTGCTTAGGTCGTCTGCCAATGTATTTAGCTTGCCTGGCAGGAATTAAGCCTGTAGGTGCACTTAGTAGCTCAAGGCTGTGTTCCACAGAGCCATGACTAGTCTGCAGAGAGGGTATGAAGTGGGTTCCCCCCTAGCTTGTTTATGTACCACATAACAGTGGTGTTGTCCGTCTTTACCAATAATTGTCCTGGAAGAATGTGGTCCTTGAAGGCTGTCAGAGCATTCTGTACAGCTAACATTTCTTTTTGATTAATATGCAGGTGCATATGACTTGGGTTCCATTTGCCCTGGATGCACTGCCCTGCTAAGTGAGCCCCCCATGCATAGTCTGATGCATCTGTTGTTAGAGTTTGGGCGGCAGGGGGTAGAGTGAATGGCAGTCCCTTGTTTTGGTGGCAGGCCTCTGCCCACCAAAGGAACTCTATCTGTAGACAAGGTATGATAGGAATCATTGATTCTAGATCCTGAGAATGTTGACACCATAGGCTTTTTAGATACCATTGTAGTTTCCTCATATGCAGTCCTGCATATGGAATTATTAGAATGTAAGAGGCCATGAACCCCAGGGCTTGCAGTATTTTCCTTGCAGATAGCTGGATCTTTGTGGCCAGTAGTTTGAAGTAGGCTGTCAAATGAACTTGTTTCTCTGGCATGAGGTAGGCCATCTGGGAAGTTGTATTCAAGCTTGCTCCCAGGAATACAATTTGCTGGCAGGGTACAAGATGTGATTTCTTTTCGTTTATGGTGTACCCTAGAGAAGTTAGCAATTTCTTTACAAATACCAGATGATTTAAAAGTATGTCCTGGCTTTCTGCCTGGATTAGACAATCATCCAGATATGGGTATATTTGAATATTTCTTTGCCTGTAAAATGCAATGACTGGAGCTAGGCACTTTGTGAATACCCTGTGGGCAGTAGATAAGCCAAAGGGCAGTGCAGAAAACTGATAGTGCATGTAGCCTGCTCTGAATCCGTAGGTATCTTCTGCAAGATTCCCTTATTGGGATGTGCAAGTGTTGCCAACCAGTCATCTTTGCCTAGCATGGGAAGCAGCTGATGAAGAGTTAGCATCTTGAATTTTGGGATTACCAAAAATGTGTTTAGGATAGTCAGGTCCAGGATAGTACACCAGGAATTGTCTTTCTGTGTACCAGGAAAAGTCTTGCGTAGAAACCTTGCCCCCATTCTTCTTCTGGGACAGGCTGAATAGCCCTGATGCTTAAAAGAGAGAGAACTTGCTTTTGAGCCTCTGCCCACTGATTTGGGGGTAGGTCTGACCAACCGTTTGGGGTTGGTAAGGAGTGGAAGTGGAATCTGTATCCTTGGAAAACTATATTTAAAACCCATTTGTCCTGGTTAATGAGTTCCCAATTTTTTGCATGCAGGGCAATCTTTCCCCCTAAAGGAACAGTCAGTTGAGCAGGGCTTGGAAGGTTTAAAGTTAAGTCATTGAGAAAGTTTACCATAGGGGGGTGTCTTACTACTCTGTGCTTTGGAAGTGGGAGCCCCCCACTGCTTAGACCTGTGAGTACCTTGGGACTGAAGCCTAGGTGTTCTGCTGGTTCTGGGTTTGGACTGAGAAGGCCTGGAAGAGGTATGAAAGGACCAATTCTTAGAGGGCCAATGCCTATTAAATCTGGGAGGCTGTACTTGCAGGAAATTTTTAACATTTTGCATAGATTTAGCTTTTTCCTCCATCTTTTTAAGTACTTCTTCTGCTTTGTTGCCAAACAGGCGGTCTTGGTGTAAGGGAGCATCCAATGATTTAGCTTTAACATGATCTGGCAAAGATTGCTCCTTAAGCCAAGCATGCCTTCTAAGTACAGACCCAGTGACAGCAGCCCTTCAAGATGCCTCTAATGAATCAAAACCACATTGCAAAGTATGTTTTCCAACTTGTTCAGCAGAATGCATTAAATCCTGTAATTCTTTATTTTCAGCACAGTCAGGAATCAATATCATTTTCTGTTTAAGCAATCCAATAATATGCTGCTGATACTTTAACATATGAAACTGGCAGTTTAAGGCCCTAATGGACAAAGTTGCAGAAATGTATACATTCTTACCCCATCTATCCAGTGCCCTGGAATCTCTATCAGAGGGGGTAGGATTTTTGGCAGTAGTAGCTTTAATGCCCTTGGGTCCCTGTGAAATGGTCTCAGGATCTGCAGTAGGATTTTTAAAGAGGAACTTGTGAGAGTCAGGTACCCTGTAATACCTATCAGGTTTTCTGGGAGCAGGAGGTAAAGTGTCGGGGGTCAGGCTAGATTCCGAGAATTGCTCATCTACAATGTCCAGTACAGGAGGGATAGCTAAAGGCCTGTGCTGAGGCAGGAGTAAGAATTCCCTAAGCCTCTTTTTGGAGTCAGAGTAATCCTGGCTTTCCCAGTGGAAATGCTCCCTAAGAGTATGTAAGGTTTCACCAAAAGAGAAATCCTCTGGAGGGGAAGCAGAGGGAATGGAGTCCTCTGCATCAGAATCCTCATAGGTAGATAAGGGCAAATCCTGGTCATCAGAGAAAACGGAAATTTCAGAATCCTGATCAGAAGAATCAGAAGGAAAATCAGTCCTAGGTCTCTTAGAGGGGGAAGGGTCGCTTCCCCTAATTAGAGTAATGAGGTCTTCAGCCATTCTTATCATTTGTTTTTTTTAGGCATAGGGGCCTGACCATGCGGTCTGGGCATCGGTTTTCTAGGCATGGATCGAGTTTTAGGCCTTGAAGAAGAAGATGGCATCAGTTTAATATGCAAGTCAGTAGGCCTGAATACACCCTCAGAAGCCGGTGCCTGCACAGCGGCTCCGGACCCATCTAAGGTAGAGACATTCGCAGGTTCCACAGTCAAAGAAGCATCTTGCGGCATACCAGACTCCCAATGGGTCTCAGTAGAGGCCTGCGAATCTGAAGCAGTGGATATCAGGGGCTGCGAAAGCGCCTCATTGAGTACCGGCCAACTGATGTCTAGCTTAGGAGAAGCGTCGTCGGCAGCTTTGGATCTATGCGGTCTGTCTTTGTCTTTATCTTTGCATTTTTTCGGAATGTCAGTAGTCGGGTGGCTTACAGAAGTCATTTCTGGATAATTGAACCGAGTACCAAAATATTTAGATGAGTAAATGAACCAATGACGAATAGTACAAGGTTTGAATAAGGCACAAAACCGACAGCGAGATATGTCATGGTCTGGGCCTAAGCAAGGTATGCAGTACGAATGAAGATCTTTATGAGGTATTTGCTTTCCACAAGAAATACACTTGTTAACTTTTACTGACATCAGTTTAGAGCAAGAAAAAGGATCCCCAATGGGGTACTTAGCTTAGTTGAAGACTTCGGATCTGAAACTCGAAAATAAAAATTTCAGGAGACGGCTGACTGGCACTTGCGAACTGCTTCTGCTTCGGGCACCGCAGGGCAAGAAAGAGAGATGTAATGGTGTCGGCTGCATGCTTTATACCCCTGACTACCTGACGTCACGGAAGATGAGACAGCAACCGACGCAGGACCCAAGACTTTGATAATCAGGCCGACTGAGGGCTACTGCAAGCAGATAACCCAAATGTGATGACTGCAACAGTGAAACACGAAGAACATCAAGGGAATGAATCAGTGATTCGTTTAGTAATCACATATGGGAGGAATACCGACGTGCTACTGAACAGTGTCCAGAGACATTGGAACATTCTCATAGCAGAAAGCAAGCTTTTGGGATTTCTACAGGACAGATGCCTTTTTTCCTTTTGAAGAAGCAGAACTTTAGGTTCACACTTCAGCCACTTCAAATATGGCCCCAGGAACAGACAGGATCCCACACAAAGACCCTTGACTGGTGATCTACTTGTGGATTGTATCCCTTGTGGACACTGCATTCACTGTGAGAAGGTTACTAAATCCAAGCAGTTTACTAGTAAGAACACTGGAAATTTATACGATATCACGTTCTTTGCCAATTGTGGTACCGATTGGGTTATCTATCTCGTGACATGCACCTGTTCACTTTTTATGTAGATCAAATCTCGAGACCTTTAAGGTTATGAATATCAGAACACTACAGTGACATCAGAACCAAAACGTCTAGTAATGCTCTTTATAAACATTCATTGACATATAGGAATGCAAACTTTAGATTTATGGTTATTGATAGGGTCATGGGCAACATGACCAATAAAGCCAGATGGCATTCAATATTACATACCAAGGAAAATAAATGGATTATCAAGTTGGGTGGTTTATTTCCACCTGGTCCCAATAAATATTTGTGAAAGACCAATGAGCTTTAATTTTGATGACAGGTTGGTTTAAAAGGGAGCAATGGTATTATTGATTTGTATTATACTGATTAAGGCTATATGTTTTTTATAGTCTGTTATTCTTTGCTTCTATTTCATGTTTTTACATGATTAAATACTGATTTAATACGGAACTGCCATAGTTTGCTGGCTCCTCTCTTTTTTATCGTAAGTATTGAATCCCCACATACACACATCCATGTAAAAGAGTTTTTGTAATTTGATTGAAGCTTAAAGGTGACATTTGAGTTATCAATTGTATGCTGATCATCTTTTATGTTCAACGTACTTTGTTATCATGAATTGTTTTAAATTTATTCTTATTTGTTTTTACACAATGTCTCATTTGCACCAGTTGAAGGCTCTGCCCACAGTCCCAACTGATTTATGTACTGATTTGTAAAAACATTAGTTTTTTTCAGTATTTTTTGTTAAACTATCTAGCACAAACAATACAACTGTATCCATTTTAGTTAAGTAGACTTTGAATATGGTGTTGCAACTTTAAGTGAAATTATTTCAAAACAGGTCTTAAAGTTGCATCTAATGAAGATCAATAAAAGGGATTCTTATCCCACTTAAGCTTTATGACCAGTCAAACAAAGTAATCACACGATAGTCGCTGTTACACAGCATACGTGTATCCAAATGCTAGATTTGACTTGCCAATCTATATCTCTCACTTCCATTATACTATCACTGCTCCAGTGCTGTGTACAGCTCAGTAGTTTTTGCTCCCCATCAGTTTGGTTATACATTGTGGATGGGATTCATTTGCAGTTTGCATACTATACAAGGCTGTCACAAATCACAGACAACTTGCTATTTAGAAGTAAAGCTCTGAGGTTTTGAAGCCATATGTAAATGTAGCAGACTATGGCTGTGGTCAGTGTTAATGAAACCCTTCAGCATCCTGTTGTACTGCTCTGGAAGGAAAATTGTGCAGTAACAGTGACACAGAGATGTCCCTACTACACCATATCCATGCAGAGCAGAAAAAAATGTTTAAATTTATTTTTTTTGGGGCGGGGGTCTGTACAGGGTGAAGAAGGGCACCTTCATCCTGCTCAGACTGCAGAATGAGGTAATTAGGGCAGGGCAGTATGCATGTTTTAAACTGTATGGTATGCGAGTGTATATCTGTTTATCTGTCCATGTCTGTGCTCACAGACAGTGTGGAGTGAGTTCTGTGAGTCAATATATATATATATGTGTGTGTGTCTATGTCTTTTGGATGACCACTGCCTGACCTGACCCACAGCTGGTATGGATTGGGAGACTGTGGATGCAGTGTGTGTGTGTGTGTGTGTGTGTGTGTGTGTGTGTGTGTGTGTGTGTGTGTGTGTGTGTGTGTGTGTGTGTGTGTGTGTGTGTGTGTGTGTGTGTGTGCACTCATCCATGTGTGCAAGCACACCTGAGGGGGGTGTGCCCGTGTATGTTTTACTATGTACTAGGGAGACTTACTAGTGCAGGATGATACAGCATTCAGCCGAGCAGATAGTTCATCTTCATACCTGAGTGGTGTACATCATGCAAATATTACTTAAGTGATCTAGTCACATGCAATTTGCAAATCTCTATGAATTATATTAAATCGGAGATGCACAAGTTACTCTTCTATATTCTGCTATATATGACTAAGAATCCTAGTCAAGGTCCATGACATGCACTTTGAAATTAACATTCACACCTTTACATAATACTGCATTGTTACATTTGTTTTTTTGACATTATAAGATGGCAAACTTACCTTCGGGTTTTTCCGTATACTAATCAAGCAAGACAGGTACTTGCATTCTGGACTTAAACAAACTAAAAGACTTATTGGGGAGGCTCTAAGAGATAAAGACAAATTAATAATACTTAAGGAATACTTCAATCCAAATGCTGCAGTAACCATTGCATCTTTAGTTTGTCTTTGGTACCAATATGCATGTTTTCTTTGCACAGTGTTTGAAACTGTGCTTCATTTAATACCTTTCACGGTTGTTTTTAACTTAAATTTCTGTGCCTTTATATGAAATGATTTTTACTCATCTGCTTGTCTTGTAAACTACTTTTTAGGTCAGTAGCCATGAGCTACCCTTTCTTCTGTTGTCATACTGCTTTATAATGTCATCCACTGCATTTCACCAGCTAACTAGCTACAACAGTCGCAGTAACAAATGCATCAATTACAGAAAGCAGAAACAGAATAATGTCTTTTAGTTTTCTTTAAGCACCTACTCACATGAGCCCTCGTGTGCACACACACGCATGCACGCACACACACACAAACACATACGCATACATGCATACACATGCACTCACACACACAAACACCAATTATAAATGACACCATGAGAACTAGCCTTCAAGTGAGGTATTACCTTCATGACAGTATGTTTTGATTATTTTTCTGACCACAAACTCTTCTTCTTATGCTGTTTAATAAAGCCTACTAACTATTTATCACATGAGAAAAAGTACAAATGTTTAGTCCAGATAAAATTATTTTAGCTAGTAGATCTAGGAGACTCTCTCTCCCTTTGATGCCCTCCCTGGGAGAGGAATACAGATGTCTTGTTTGAAGTTTCAAGTAGTTTATTCAGTTAAGTACGTAGATGGTATATCTGTATGAAAAGAGACAATATGAATCTCTCTGAATATTTGTCACAGACACTGAGGAGCATTCTACCTTCATTCAGGATGATGCCACAGTATGAACAGAAAATGACTGATTTTAATGATTGGCTTAGTTTCTGGTGTCAGTCCAGGGGTACACAATATCTACCAGCATGGGAGGACATAGTTAACAGACCATGCTACTTTGCCAAAGATAGTCTGCCGCTGTCCCCCCAGAGCTTTCATATATATATTTTTAACACATTTAATGCATTATCATTTAAAACATAGGTAAACATACATTTTTATAAAATAAAACAAACTGTATCAATATGTTCCTAGACACATAACTATCACCAATCCAGCATTACATAAATTAATCAGTTCCTGCCCTCCCATAAATCTCATTCCTCTTCAAAAATATTATTCTGCACATATTGTTCACAAAATTTCTACTTTTTTCTATATAATTTGATCCTACCCTTTTCTAAAGATCCCACTTCCGGTTTTTCTATCTCTATTACAATATTCAATACTTCAAATACAATTGGTCAGTCTCTGATTTACATTTTCTAGTAATTACTTTTTTAGCAGCCACCAAAATTAAACTTAGCAAGGCCTTACTATGTCTAGGCAATTCAGATATTGTATCCCAGCTCAAAAAAAAATAATAATAATTTCCTTAGTTACACCCATTTGCTCACTAATATTTCTGACAGAGTACTCTTTAGGGAATTTTTGAAGTCTGCCAACTCATTGCAGTCCCAAAACATATGTTCCCAGTTACCTCATTCTTCCCCATCACACCTTCAACATTCACCATCTACCTGAGGAAAAATTCTTTTGAGTCTGCTTGAGGTGTAAAAATACCTATGCAAACACTTCCAAACAAAAATTCAGATATATTCTACACTTTGTTGCATATTTGAGAGCCATACATGTCCTCCCGTTGTTTCCTTGTGACTTGCTTATCCAATATCCCTTCCCTATCTTTTTTAAACTCTTCTGATTGATTCCTATAATTATCATGCAATATTTTATATGCCCTACTAATTATCCCATTTTTGTTCTAGATTCAGCTAAAAACTCTACCAGAGGTTTTTCAAGAATGATTCCCCTATCCCCTGTTCTTTGTCTATACTCTGATATCAATCCCTGATAGGGAAGGCAGTCTCTAGCCCGCAGTCCAAATGCCTTCTTGGCATCTTCCCATTTTATTACCTTTCCGTCTCTGGTTATTTGTTCCCAATACCTTGGTTCCTTTGTCAGTTTCTGCCAATAAATTTCAGCTCCCTCTTACCTGTTCTCTGTATCTGTAATTGCAGTCATCCCTATCTGCAAAATCTCCTTTCTCCATTCTCATGTTAGCTTAGTTCTTAAAATACTTTCTGCACTTTATGAATATAATATTCTGTAGGGTTGTTGTTATTCGCCTTAAGGATCTGCACCCAAAACTCCACTCTCTAATTTCTTGAATTTCCCCCATTTCATTGCCATCCCTTTCCACTTTGAATGATAGCTTTTTGCTTGTGTTATGTACATGCGCCTTAATGCAAGTCTAAAGTAATCCTAAACCACCCTGTTTTGTTGGAAGGATCAACATATCCCACTTGAAGCTTTCCTTCTTCCCCTCCCAGAAAAAAAAAAACTCTTCAGCTCTATTATTGTCCACAACTTCTCTGATTGATAAAAAATATGCCTGACCTGTATATAAAACTGAAGGGACTAAAAACATTTTCACAGCTTGTATCTTGTTGTCCATCTCCAGAAACAGTTTCTCATTTTTTCCTATTATCTTTTATTTAATCTCTTCCCACACATTATTAGCTACCATAACAGAATCCTTTTTAATCCATATTCCTAAATGCTACATTTTATTGTGTCCCCACAAATATGGGTATTGCTGGACTAATTTACCTGTGGATTCATAGTTTTCAGCTATAGCCTTTGTTTCATATTTACTAATTTTATATCCTGAAAAGACTTGAAACTGTCTCAAGATGTTCCACAACACTGAGATGTCCTTTTCTGATTTTATCAGACACAAAATAATATCTGCAGATAAAGCCATCTTTTCATTATTACCATACCAATTATATCCTTGATTTTCTAAGTCCCTTATTTTCTTTGCCAGTGGCTCTAAATATAATGCAAACAACAAATGGAAAAGAGGACACCTCTGCCTGGTTCCTCTGTTCAGACACAACTTGTCAGACAGGAACCCTCTCACTTTAATTTTTGCCAACAGTCCCTCACGCATCCTCCTAATTAACCTAATTATTGTATCAAGGAATGTAAGTGGTTCCATTGTCCTACTTACAAAATCCCAGCTTACTCTTGATGAATGCTTTCTCTGCATCAAGGCCAACCAACAACAGCAGTATTTTCTTACACTCCGCTTCCCTCTAGATCCAAAGAAATACCATCTATTCCTGGAGACTTTCCTGAAGATAAAATGTAAGTCACATCTTCTCATTTCTTAACTGCTAATTGTTAAGTCTCAACTACCACTAACTTTGACATATTTAAGTCTTCCATAAATATCTCCATTGATTTTCACATTTCCACATTTCATTACTTTATACAAATTTTCATAAAATTTCCAAAATATCTATACCACCACTACAGGGTCTGTGGCTAATTTTCTTGTTATAGGATCCCTACGTTTGGCAGCAACCATTTCAAATTCCTGTAGCCTAAGATGTTGTGCTAAAAGTTTTTGGCTCTGGAGTTACTATCAGAAAACAGTTGTTTAACAGCAATCTTTTCTTTCTAAACTCATGCATATTTTCCAGATACTCCCTTATTTTCCTCTTTCTGCAGATGTGCCTCTTCTTGTTCATTATTCTGCAATACTTTTTAAAGTTTGTCAGCCCTTCTAAATAATCCCTGTTACTTCTTAACCATATCTCTTTTTCTTTTATTTCCACCCAGTTTTTTAAACTCCAGTTTCATTTTTCCCACTCACTAGCTATAACTTCTGAAGAAACTTCTATCTTCCCTAATCCCGCTTGAATAATCTTCACTGCCATTCCTTGAATTCCTCACTGTTAAACAAGTAGGTGGGGAAGCACCAGTATCTCAGTTTTACTTCACTGCCCTCATTTTTATCTTAGCTGTTATTGGTGCATGATGTGAAATAGTTATTGGATGTGTGCCAAAGCTTTCAATTAAATGCACATGTTCCTGTGAAATTTAATTTATGCCTAGTCTAACCCATTTACTGTATGTATGTGTATGTGTCTTTCGGCTTTTCCCGGTTAGGGGTCGCCACAGCGGAACTCCGGTCCGCTAATGATTGGCAGTTGATTTTTACGTACCGGCTTGCCAGGCCTGATACACAACCTTCAACGAAGGTATGCCCATTCACGCATGTCTCCACGCAGAAGACGCTCTAGCTGACAATCGAACCAGACAGCATCTTACTGTGAGGCGACAACGCTACCGCAGCACCAGGACCGCGGGTCAAACCCATTTACTGTATCTTGGGGAATAATATGCAAATTCTCCCTGAGTTCCTACTACTGACTTCACATCTTCCACAACAAATACATATTTAAAACTATTCACAAATCTACATTCTTTTTTATATTTCCTCTTGTAAGGCCCCCAGATACATCCTCACTGTTGCAAATCAAATCCTAGTCCCCACCTATAAGTAATATTCCCTGCTAAAAGCTGATCATTTCTCCCCAAATTCTGTTAAGCTTCATAAGAGCAGTTTTAGATGGAATATAAATACATGCCAACCTAATCCTTCTCCCTTGACAGTAGTCCCTTACTACCACAAATATACCAATACTGTCTTTTTTCCTCTTCTATCACTATTGGAGCTCCTCTAGTAATTAGTATAAATATTCCCCTTTCCTTTGCCCCTGATACTCTGCTGAATATCCATCCTGAAATCTTTTCTTTATCAAATTCACATGCTCACTTCTTTACAATGTTCCTGTAGCATTGCTATTTGCACTTTGCATTTCTTAATAGAATTCAATATTCTTTCCATTTTGTCTACACCTGTGAGGTCATTGACTTTCCAAAATAATATGGATAATGTTGCCATTATGAGAAGAAGTTACTATTCCCAAATACTATATATGACAATTTTTTTAATGTCTATTTCCAGCTTTTGTGCTACATGCACCCACTAATCTTTGGCAGGTTGACCTTTTATACAGTCATTTACTGTCATCTCCATTTGAACCAATGTCATATTTTAAAAGACTTTTTGATTTAATTAAATCCCTCAAAAAACCTCACTACCATAACTTAGTAACTTAAAAAAACACAAAAAACTATGCACTTCTTCAAATAAAGAAGTTTAACCCTCCTGATAAGAACACTTGTCCTAAATTGACAGCAGCTAAGACCCATGTCTCCTACTTACACCAATTGATGTCTGTTCTTGTCTTATCTTTATTCTTCTCCCAGATGTGAAACACAAATTGTATGCTTTCAGAAAACATTAACTTTTAGCCTTCAAAAATGCTGTTGCTTTTATTGCCTGCCCTGAAGTCAGCTTATCCCATGCCAATATAAGAACAAAATGTACAGCTGCTCAAAGCTGCAGTCTCACACTAAACATTTATTTGCTAAAGGAAAACTTTTCATTTCATTCAGTGTTCTCTTATTTACTTGCTAACACTAAAAGCTTGTTATTAGTTTAAGCCAAGGACCTTAATCCAGGCATTTACCTATACAAAACTAAGAGAAAATATCAACTCTACATACATTATAATCTGTGCCCTTTACACCCTATCAACGAAACTAACAACCCAATATTACAGACCATAAACATGCTTTGTCCTGTCATTTTCTCATTTTACACTATAATGCTTACATTTTTAAAAACTAAAACAGAAGAAAAAAGATACTTCATTATTTGACTGTTTTTATCACAAACACAATAACTGAAAATGCTTTACTATATAACATGATTCATATCATGAAATGTTAAATACAAATACTTTTAATAACAAAAATTGTTTTAAATACAGTTACTCTTTTCCCCTTCCTTGTAGTGTCCTTCCAAACATTAATCACATGAAGTGGGGTATATGCCTTTCAATCCCACTACATGTTTAACGTCAACAAACGTCCAGTCTTTCTACTTTTAATTTTACAGCCATATTTCACAAATGTGACTGAGGCTTTATAATCTCACATTTATTCACTAATTTCAGTGTTGCTGGTCCTATTCATGTTCATTTCCATGTCCCAACCCCAGACTCCAGTTCAAGTCCAAGGTACCCCTATTTCATCTAGTCAACTCCTTTTTTTCTGTCTCTCAAGCATTTTACTTTGGAGTACTGGAAAATGTTTTGCTGGCAAAGTCTCAGCATGAGCTTTACTACCAGAAGAATGAGAAGGCGAGTCACTTTCCTTTTGATGGTTCACTTTTTGTTGGCCAGACTTTTGTATTTCCTCCTTAGCCTGTTCTGCAACACAAATGACTTTGATCCTCCAGGAAAAATATTCTGAAGACAGCAGCATACAGCAGCTCAAATCTCATACCTGTCTCTAAACATCCCGATTGCTAGGATAAATTTGCTTCTCTTCTGCCTGGTGTACAGTCAATATTAATTTTCCACAAACACTCTACTGTCTACAATTTTTAATGCTTTGCCCTTCTGCCACAGTTTTGTTAAGATCAACTACTGGTATGATTGCATCTTTACTAATACAGGTCTTTCTCATGGTCAGGTTTGGAGCATACACACAATGTGCCCTTTCAGTTAACAAACCCTGCTGTGAAATACAGTTCAGTTGTTTACATGTGCTTTCACAAAATAAATATAGTCCATTCCTTCCAGTTTCTCTGGTACAGAAGAAAATCTCAGGTTTCCCCTGTGAGGTCTATCCTCTAACTTACCATTTTTTGAAACAGCTCTTTTTGAGTAGTCTCACATTCAGCCAGCCTTTTCTAGAAATTGACCTTGATTTTTGCAGTTTTATCAGGTCATCTGAGTAGCTGTTTAAAGCTTCTTCCATTTTCCAACCTTCTGTTATTTGAATTGATACACTCCTTCAATGTTTAATTTATTTTAATTAGCTCTGAGCACATCTGATTTATTTTTCTCTAGTGCATACCTCTCAACTGTCCAGATTTTTGGCTCATACTTTTGGTCTGTTCCTCATACAATTTGTAGTTTTCTGGCAGATCACTGGGATGATCTGAAGACTGAAGTCAATAAATAATGACATACATTTGGGTTTCAGACTTCAAATCCTTCAGAAAAATTATGTTAAAACAAGCCCTGTTATTATAGCAAGTTTTTCAGTTTATAAGAGAAATATTTAAAATGTGTCCCTATTTTTGGGGCTTTATCCCCCTATTTTGTTGGGCTTTGTCCAGGTTTCTTGTGCTAGCAGGTTGAGAGGTATGACTGGAAGCCATGCCTTGCACCAAAGCTGGAGCTTAAAATATTTTTTGCTGAACAGCTGTAAGATTTTTCACAGTCATTGTGTTTCATATTCACCTTTTCTAGTTGATTTTCTTTCAGGAGCTCTTAAATATCTTCTTTGATAGAATCCAGGTAGTGGACTTAGTAGCCAGTAAATACATTTACTAAAACTGGCAGTTACTGGCCCGTATTTCTCAGTTTCTATTTTCATACTGGGAGAGTGAAATTAAGCTGTTGATTAGTGTGTAAGCCATCTTGGAAGTCTCCCAAGCTTTTGGCTATTTACTAAAACTTGATCTATCCCCTTAGAGCCATTTTAGGCAATGCCATAATGACACAACTAACAACATAACAAAAGAAAACTCACTCCAAGTAACCTTAAGGTGTTAATGCTCAGTACTTAGGTTCGTAGGTTCATAGGTGTGTACTAGGCTAATGACCCTTGAGCCTTTACAAGCCTAGCCCATAGGATTACCCTGGCATCATGCCAACCAACATTAGTTCCCAGTGCCTCTGTTGAATAGAGTCACTGAGTGATCCCCGGGGTGAATTTTCTATTTTCCATCCACTCATCAAGATTTCTCTTGAAGTGGGCCAGTGAGGTGCTCTGTTTGACATGTATGGGAAGTCTATTCCATAGCATGGGCATTCTCTGGGTTATGAACCTGTCCCTCCAGCATGTTCTGTTGACTGTGGTAATGAGGTTGAGGTCTCTGGAGTGTGTGGTGCGATTGGGATTTCTTTAGAGGTAGCATTTCTAACAGAGCTGGGTCAGACATGGCTTTCTAAGTCAAGCAGAGATCACCTCTAAGTAGGCGATATGAAACAGAGAATAATTTGAGTTTTTTGAGTTTGTCCATATAGGACAACTGTTTAAGGCCTAGGATCATCTCTGTGAGGTACTTTTGCGGCCTCTCCAGTTGTTGCAAGTGTCTAGTGAGGTACATGCCAAATGGGGCATTGTACTCGATCATTGGCCTAATGAGGGAAGAGTAGAGGGAGACAATAACCTCTTTCTTCCTGGATGCAAAACTTTTAGTAATGAGATGTTCCACATAGAAGGACTTTCTGACCACAGTGGCAATGTGGTGATCAAAAGAGAGGTTGCTGTGTTCCCAGATCTCTTATAACACTGCCTATGTTCAGTGGACTACCATCGATGTGGTAATTCATGGGAACTGGGTTTTTCCCAAAGGGGATGACACATTTTTTGGCATTGAGCTTAAGACGATGGTTCTGAAACCAGTCATTGGTCTCAGTGAGGCCTTTCTGCAGGATGTCAACATCACTTGGGGAGTTAATAATAGCTCCCAACTTGCAATCGTCTGCGAACTTTTTCAGCCAGAGTCCATTCGTGTTGACCTGGACTTCAGAGAAGTAGATACCAAACAGGAGAGGACCCAGGACTGAACCCTGTGGGATTCCACTTGTGACTGGTCAGCAGTCTGACTTGGAGTCAGCTACTTTCACATTGTGGCTTCTATCTGTAAGTCAGTTTGCAACCCACCTAGTGATACAGGGGTTGATGCCTAGCTTAGTGAGTTTTTCTATGATTCCTGAGTGGGGAATGGTATCAAAGGCCTTGGCCAGATCAAGGTAGGCTGTATGAACCACCTTGCCTTCATCTACAGCTCTGGTGACTGACTCAAAGAAGTCAACCAGGTTGAGCAAGCATGATCTATCTTTCACAAAACCAAACTGTGTGGGATCCAGAGTTTGGAGATTCCCTATATCCTTGTTTATTAGGTCCATGATGATGCGTTCCATAGCTTTGCATATCAGACTCATCAGGCTAATGGGGTGATAGTTCCCAGGGTCTGTAGTCACTCCTCCTTTGTGGAGAGGGATGACTGTAGCAGTGCACCATTCGGTAGGGACAAAGCCTGAGGTGAGGCTGTGATTGAACACAACACACAGGTGTGGTGTCAGTTCACTCTGTAGTTCATGTAAAACACAGCCAGGGATATTGTCAGGTCCCATAGAAGCTTTATTCTTGGCCTTGGACAGTGCTGTTTTAACCTGTGCAGCAGGAATACTGGGTGCCTGGTAATCTACTGGTACTGTGACTGGTCCTTTGTGGGGGAGAGAGGGGCAAAGTTGGCACTGAATCTGTCGGCCAGTGTATTGGCAATATCTGTTGGCTCAGTATAGGAGGTACCATTGGGCAGTAGCTCAGAGCAAATTTGGGTATTGCCGTGGAGCCTAAACAAGAAACTTTACAGACTGCAAGCTCTCCTCATTCTGGAGAATTGGACATCTCTGCTTTTACAGAGACTTGGTTTAAAGCCACAGAAAAGTACTCCGGCAGTACAAGACTACAGTGCCTTCCACACATTTAGACCAACAGCAGCTCTGACAGGGACTAAAAGTTGAGAGGTCTTCATCAATCTTAGCAACAAATATAACTCCAGGTTGGTTTAAAAGGATGATGCCCTGGAGTTCATCCACATACAAGTCACCACAGACAAGGTCTTTTACCATATCCTAGCCAGCTATAGGTCACCCTCAATGACTCAGAAAGCCCACATCACATACCTAGACCTACTAGAGGTAGTTACCATCCAATCAAATACTCTATTCATGAGTTATTTTATCTACCTCTCTACAGACTGGGAACTGTAGACTGTGTCTAACTCACAGGCATAAATTTTAATGGACTTTATAAACACAAACACCCTGAACAACATAGTGAACATGTGAACCAGAGGATCTAACATACTGCACATTGAACTCACCAGCAAGAGAAAATGTTGTCCCCCTCCAGCCTCCTGTGTCATGTCCTTGTTGGTGAGGTCAGATTATAAAGCTGTCTCCTTCTAAATAAAATTTAACTCAGAAAACCCAATTAAACCAGTAACAGTAATTATTCTAAAGCAAACTACATCATTTTAAGAGACAGTTTGGCAAAACTTCAAGGCTACACCAAACCCCAAAAAAACAGCTACTTATGCAGAATTATTCACAGAAACCCAGTACACACTTGTAAATGGCTGCACTGAGACTGCAGCACCTGCCAGAAGTAAGCTGAAATCTAACACCAGAACCAAACCCTACTGGTAGAATCCTTACTTCAAAAGGGTATATAACCAAAGTAAAAAGTCATGGCCAAAATCAGAAAGTGCAACTCTCATAAAGACTAGAGTTCTGTGATTTAACTAAACAAGAAACTAAAAGGTCAGATTAAGTCCAACAATGCCACTTATGAGATCAATATAGCTTCTCTGGCTAAGAGCAGCTACAAGGCCTTCTTCAGCATTGTCAGTAACCTTAAAGGCAACTTTCAGCAGTGAGCAGAACTGGTGACAAAATGTCACCACCTTCACTGACCAGGGAGACATAGTGAATCTGCTAGCTGATAAATGTATCTCAAACTTCACCCCAAACTCCCCCACCAGCCCCCTTGATTTCCTTCTAGCATATCCTCCTCAACTATCAAGAGGAGCAGAACCTGGTGGCATTGGTTAAACTCCAAAACACTGCTTCAATGGGCCCTGACATTATCCGTGGTTGCCTCATAAATTGTCTAAAACATGACCTATCAGAACCACTTCAGGCACTCTTCTACTACAGTCTCTAAACAGGTTATGTTCCAAGTGAATGGAAGACCACAACGGTCATTCCTCTTCACAACGGTGGACTATCAACTGACCCCGGTAACTAAAAACCAAATCAGTCTGACAAGTCTATTATGCAAAGCCATGCAAAGAATTATCATGGAAATTATCAACAAGGACACATGCAAGTTACAGACACTGGACCAACCCCATTTGACTTTGATAAGGGAAGGTCTTGGCTACTTAACCTGATGGACTTCTTTGAGAGGGTCACCAAGGCAATGTATGAGGGGAAAACAGTGCATTCCACTAACCCTGACTTGGCCAAAGCATTCGATACAATACTCCACTCAGGCATTGTTTACAAACTCTCTGAACTAGGCATAAATCCCTACTTAACTTGCTGGATTGCTTGCTGGCTCACAGATAAGACCAAAGAAGTTGGAACTGGTGAGACCACCTCCACCAGGAGACGATCCACCAGCGGAGTACCGCAGGGCTCCATGTTAGGCCCACTCCTGTTTGGCATCTACTTCTCAGATGTCAAGGTTAATGTCAAAGGCCTCTTGCTCACCAAGTTCGCAGATGACTGTAAACTAGGAGCTATCACAGATTCCCGCACAACATTAACATCTTGAAAACAGTCTAATACAGACAAACAACTGGTGCCAAAGGCACAGATTAAAACTCAATGCTAAGAAATGCATTATAATGCCATTTTGGAAAATGTACACCCACGTTAATTACTTCATCTAAAAAACACCACTAAGAGTTGACCCAGTAGTTAGTGATCTGGGAACATAAGTAGACAGTAATCTGGCCTTTGAAAAACATGTAGCCAAGAAAATAAGACAATCATTCTGTTTCACCCAACTTATAAACAAGGGCTTAGCATCTAGGTTCAAGGAAATTATAGTACCACTCTCCTCATCCTTATCAGACCTGTCATTAACTACAATGCCCCCTTTGGCATGTACCTAATGAGACACTTGCTCCAGTTGGAATGCCCCAAAGGTTCCACACCAGGAGAATTCAGGGATAAATATCTTGTCTTACACAGACCACCTTAAGTCCCGATTACTGTACTCAGTCTCCTAGAGCTAACTTAGAGGCAATCTGTGCATGGCATATAAAACATCTTCAGGTCCAGCTCTAACATCTGCAAAACAAACAACACTAGAAATAGATCCAAGCACTTCAGGTTTGTCTGTGACAAACAGGACATGCCGATATGTGCCTCAAAGGATCCCCCATTATGGACTAGGCCATCCATCCATGTGAAGTAGAGTTCTTTCCTGATCCTATTCAAACAAAACCTTGATTATCAGACTGGAAATCACAAATTCACTCCAGGCCTGGACCTGATGTATCTGATGGACAGAGGTTGACAGAAAGCAAAATAATCCCCTAGTAACATACACCTCCCCCAACACACACACACACACACACACACACACACACACACACACACACACACACACACACACACACACACACACACACACGCACACACACGCACACACACACACGTACATAATAACCCTTAGCTTTCTCCTTACTAATATACCCCATCAAATACACACCCACAGTACTCTGGGGCAAAACTGGGCTGGGTAGCATGGCTAGGCTTAAACTGACTCTGGTGGTCATTAGCCTAGTTAAAAGCCTTTGAACATATAAAACTAATTCCACAATGAAGTAGAACACATCCATTAGCCCCAAAAATATGAAGACATGTAAAGTCTAAAACCAAAATAACAAATTCTAAGTTACAAGAAGACAACCTGAAGGCTTTGCCCTGTGGCACTGAGGGATGAAGGCTCAACTACAACCCAGATGACTGTGTTAAACTAGTGGCAGAGGCACTGGATAGACTGGAAAGGGGAGGAAATAAGCCTGAGTGGCTAATGCCAGCTATCTTAGCCTGAGGGGTTGGAGGCAGCTTATACCCCCCCCCCCACACACACACACACACACACATTAGTGATATCTACATGTGCGCGGATGTTAGGTTGTGGAACCAGTAGAGCAAACTTACCTTGCAGAAGCGGTGCATAAACAGCTGAGCTTGGGATTACATATGTGATGGGAAATGCATGTCTCTCCCCAACTAGGTGGGTACCATAAGCCAACAAGCCATCTGCAAGGCCGGGTTAGGTAGAGACTTCCTCAGGACTGGAATATGACCAACTCTCTAATGCCCAAATCTCACCTCACAGAGGAACAAACTGGATGATAAGGTTTCCCCAGATGGGAACAAATGGGCCTTAGCTCTCTCAACCAGACATGGGAATGTTTGGTTATCATCCCTGTAGAAATAAGACAGTCAATGGGGCACAGGAAGGGAAACCTTTGGATAAGTCCTGGGAAGAAAAGTGAGAGGATTAAAAATAAAAGAAAGACAGCCAGTGGTTTTCCATATGTGTGAAATGTTGGAAATCTTACTGCACAGTGAACTAACTCAAACTCCTTTTGCTGTCTCTATGGTCAGGGCAGTGTACATAACTAATAGAAATGTGAGATAGCAGGCTTATTAGTGCACATAGTGGACTCCTGACTATGACATCAATGAGTAGGCTCTGTGGTAGATCCAGAATGCTGAAAGGCAGTCGAAAACTGGAAGGATGGTGCAACCAAAGGACAGCTGTCATTCCATATGGAAAAGCAAGGTTTAAAATGGAGAATTACTTATTAGCTAGTATGGATATTGCATGAGACACTTAACCACCTAGTACAAGCACACTTAGTTTGGAAAGCAATACATAAGCAGGCAAGAAAACATGTGCAATATACACATTTTTCAAACAGCAAACAAACCATCCTAAATAACAGAAAAATATGTCCAGGCCAATAGGGGACAGCCTCCTTCCCTATCTCCACAAGTTCAAAGTGACATACTTGGGGGTCTGATATCTGTGCAAATGTCTAGTGAAGCAAAAAGTCACCAGAAGATTGTCTTCTACCAAAAACTAAGGATCTATTTATATGAGCAGGGATAGAGTTGGGTTATTAAATAAAGCACTATGCTTTATGTGCAGGTTCAAGTAGTATGAATGATATAGTTGGGAGAAAATGTGACCAGGGACAGCCAAAAGGAAACAAAGGCAAGGGAGGGGGAGGGGAAGGAAATGCAAGGCCAAAATATAATTTTGCTTTGACATGCCAATACATTTTCACAGTTCCACTCTCTTCAGCAGTTGCTGATCTTTTTTCTTCTATACGCATGTATCACCTTTCATGTCAAGGTGTCCATTTCAGCTGCCTGATACACTGTTACTAATATTATAAAATGTTCAAGCTGCACAAGCCAATGAATGACAGTTGTTTCAAAGTACAGGCATTGCTCCACAGCTTTGTAATGTGCTACTTTTCGACAATTGCCACCTATGTTGTCACGGAAAGTATTGTTATAGATGTCAGATATCAAACAAGTTAATCATTTTAATCTACTGAACAAAATAAGAAATTACTGTATTTTTACCTCTATTTTTGTTCGATAAAGAACAAGGCGTCTCAAACCAGAAATCTTGGAAATGTGATTAAAAGCTGAAGACTGTAGTCTAATGCAAGAGGAAAGGTTCAGTTCTTGAAGATTTGGACACATCTGAGCAATTGCCTCTATGCAGATCTCATCCAGAAAATGACAGCAGGACAATTCAAGACGTATAAGCTGTGATCCACAGACATTCAAGAACCTACAGACACATAAATATATAAAATAGGCCATTACCTGCTGCAAAATTTCAAATGACAGTGTCAACAGTATCAGTTTTCATGTAGAGAAAACAGACTGCTAGAAGTACTGATCTGCTCAAAGTGAAAGGAACTAATTCATGAAATAAGGAGATGACAAATGTAAAAATGGATAATTTTACTTCATTTGCATGAAATCTATTTAAGGCAAATAAGTAATGCAAAACCAAACAACGCCCCAAAAATATCCTGTGTTTGTGGGGATGCTCACATTCTGCATATGGTTGTGGGGATGCTCACACAGAAAAAGTTTTGTTTTCTTGGTGTTAAACATAGTTCACCTCTTGGGGGTGTGGGTGCAAAAACATTAAAAACAATTTTGGAAAACTCCACTGCAGAAAACAGCTACTACACATCAACAATAAAAATGCATTTCACTAGTTTCCCTCCATTAGAACATCTCGTCTACTATGCACACATAATGGCATCAGTCTAACGCTCCTTTAATCACTTTTACTAAACATCAGATTTATTTTACTCAGCCTCTTCAACTAATCTCCAATCCCATATGGCTCATCTCTAAACTTATCAATGATTCATTGATTCAATGAGTGATATACACTAAACTGTTAACTATTTTATTTATTTACAGTATGTGATAACTGGGAAGTTCAGGTGAAGAGTCCATTTCCACTGGGGAAGTCTGATTAGTGCAATTCATTTCCAAGGAAGCCTTGGGAAGAATGTTTCCAATATAAGTTCAGTAATACATTAATAACAAATCAGTAAAGTTAAAAGGAAAGAACAAAGCAACATGTACGATAAATAAAAACAAACAGTGGGAGGATGATGCAGCTAGACTACAACATGAGGGCAGCATAGCTCTTCAACTCCTCAATGCAAGAAAAATCTAACATAAAAAAAATATTTCAGTAGCTCCAACAGACTGATCATTGTAACCAGTACTGTCAAACCCATTATCTGAAGTAGGATATTCATTTGTCTGCAACCTGGGTTTTTATTTACAGTAGTATATTTTATTTCCCTCCTCAGCTGTATGTTTATTTGTGTGTGAGGCCTGTGTTATAGTTTTTGTTGTTTGTGTTTTGTGTATTTTTTATTGTTTTGTTTTTAATGGTTAACTGTTTGACTTTTTAAGACATTCTCTGAGTGTGGCCATAATTTCTCTAAATGCTCCCATGCCACTGGCCAGGCGTGTGTTGAAGACTCGATGTTGAACACCTCACTAATTGAAGTATCTCCGAGTTCAGTGTTGTGCAGCTGGAGGAGGTCAGAGCCGGGGAGGCGGAGGTCTAGCATGGCTTTGGGTCTCTTGCGGTCCGACCGGGCTCGGGCTCACCCCCTCGCGCCTCCTGCCCTTCCTCGCTCTGGGACCCTCCTGCTCCTGGGACTCAAACTCCTTCAGCCGAAGGAGAGGAGGGCATCTCAAAAGGAGGAGGAGAAGGAGACAGGAAGCGGGAAGCTCGGCCGAGACCGCCAGCCAGCGGCGGGCTTTCTGTCTCTCCTCTTCTCCCGCCTTCTTCTCGCTCCTCCACGGCCTCACGCACCTGTGTCTGCCTCCCCGAGCCTGCGGAGGAGGGGAGACCTGGTCTAGGGAGAGGAGCGAGGCTACGAGGGATGCCTCGTCCAGAGGCATAGCCTGCGTCCTGGATCTATGCATATTTGATGCCAGATCTGGATGGATGATGATGGTTCATCCAGGCCCAGATGGAGATGCACGAGCTCTCCTGCTCCCCTCCCTCCAAGCTCCTTTTCAAGCCTTCAATAGCTTCTTTTCTCCGGGAGCCCCCCGGGTCCCGGGCGCACCCCGGAGCAGGGGGAGCCGCCCTTGAGGCGGATACGCCGGGCAGATCCGATACGACCTGCGCGAACGTCGGACAGTCGGGTACGGATGGACGATCCCACCGGGGATCGGGAGATCCGCGATCGCGTCTTGCTGTCGCCGAGCGCTGTGTCCGTTCGATCCGGTCTTCGGCGGCTCGTTGTCCGGCACCCTTGTCGAGGGCGGGTGGAGAGTTTTGGATATAGTGGCTCCGCACCACTGCCGGCTCCCGGGAGCCGGCACTGGAGAGGGCCTGAGGCGCTCGCTCCCCTCCCCTCGTCTCGCTGCCCCACCCGCCCGGCTCCAGCCCGTGGGTGTTCTTCCCGCCTGGGCCCCCGTTGTGCTCCCGCTTGTCTCTGGCTGCCCCGAAGCTGCTCCCCACCCCTAGGACAGCCCCTCCTGATGCACCAGAGGACATCTCTGAGAGCGCGGCAAGCTCCCTGGGTCTCTCACTGAAGACAGGGACTTGGAGCTCCTTCCCGTGGACAAACTGGAAGGAGGGAACCGGACTCCATCGTGGAAATCACCTGGGGACATCATGGAAGTGTCCATCCAAGAAACGGTCAGTCCGTGTTCTTCTCCCTGCCGATTTTGGTGGACCGTCCCATCGAGGGGGTCCCTGCCGACCCCTTGGCAGACGCCGCCCTTCTGCAGGACCTGAGATTCGACCCGACTCCGGAAACCTCTTGGACCTGAAGAAGACCGACCCCTGCCACCTCCTTAAAGACCTGATAAAATGGAGGGCCTCCTGTAGATGCCATGTTGATGGCCACGCGCAGCTGGTCACTAGGCGTCAGGGCTGGCTCTCCCTGCCTTTTTCTGACTCTGAGCTTTTCAAGGCGGCCCCTTTGATAGTTCTGGTTCTGCTCTGTGGCAGCAGACCGGCGTTCGGGAGTGACCCAGAGCGAGAGAGGGCGAGGAAGAAGCTGCACCCCCTCGTCCGCTTGGGCTCCCCTCCCCAGAGGCCAGACTAGTCTAAAAACCAAAAGAAGGGAAGAAAGAAGATGTCGTTCGTCGTGCAGTCCCAGCCCAGGCTCCGTGGCAGGGGTCCCTTCCAGGGAGGGAGGAGGACAGGAGGACGCAGAGGGAGAGAGGCAGAGGGCCCCAGAAACCTTTTCTCTTCCTTTCTCCTTTCTCCCGGAGGGGGGCTGCCCAGGGCTGCCCGACTGCCTCTACTCTGAGGCAGTCGGGGGCGTTCCGGGGGCGGAGCACCAATCGCCATCGCATCGGGACATCAACTGGGTTCTCCTCATCTCCACTCTTCCTGATTTTCTTTCCTTTCCTTCTTCTCCTTCCCCCCTCCCAGTCCTCTCAGACGGCAAAAGGTACCAGCCGGTCAGACAGAGCCAGAAAACTCCCATCTGCTATCTAGAGCCCGTTCCCCAGACAAATCAGGGTTCTACTCCAGGTCAGTTTTCTTGGTTGCCAAAGAATTAAATCCAAGTGGGAAAAATGCGGGACCAATCCTAAGATCTCTCTTGAATCTCTCACTCCTCAAATGGTAACTCTACAATGGATTCTCCCCTTCTGGGCTACCGCTATGGGATAATGGAGAGGGCGCTCTAGGGTGCTCTCTGCTTTCGCATCCTAATGGACACAGCGTACTCCGGCCCAGGCCCTTTCGGCTGTTCGCCCCAGTTTCTCCACTTCACTTCAGCCCCTTTCCCTTGGTCACACCCTAGCTCAGGTAACCCAAGTGAGCCCCCCAGGGTGTTTAGCAGTACTACTTTTCCGGGGTGCAGGCCTTTCCTGTGCCTTCCCCACCTCCGGCTCGGCAACACTTGACGACAACCAACTTCTTTCTCTTCATCAGGCTCATCTCTTCTCTCTTCTATTTCCTTGGGCCATCACAAACCATTTCTGTCCTTCACAGCTCCAGCACAAAGTCTTAGAGTTTTAGGGGCTGAACTCCAGGATTTCTAGGGCCCATTCATGTTCTGTTCCACCCGGGCCTCCGCCTCGGGTGGGGGCACTTCTTGATCCCAGGGGCATCCAAGGCGTGGAGCGATTCCCCTTACTGCATATCAATGTTCCTAGAGAGAGAGTGAGAGCAGTGCTCTCGCCAGGACTCTCACAGCTTTTTCTTCCCTTCTTCACAATTCAATTCAATCGACAATATGTCTGTTATCTGGTACATCAACAAGCAAGGGGGAATAAGGTCTTACCCTCTTGTCGAGAGGCCATGAGAGTTTGGGGGGCTGGGCACAGCGCACACTCATAGCAACGCACATTCCAGTCGGTCCAACATCCTAGCGGACAAGCTCAGTCGCACCAGGTCTGACAAGGCCTAGATCATAGCTGGAAACTATGCGGTTTCGGATCCCGTCGGGATCCATAACCCACAGGTTGCAGACAAATGAATACACCTACTCAGATGGAACGTTATGGTGAGTACATAACTTCTAATTAACAGCTGATGATCAAATACAAAGTGGTCAGACAGCATGTTGAACTGTGATACTGCCTATGTGGCAGGACAGCATGGCAGAGGTCCCTGAAGAATACCATGAAGTTAATCACCTGCATGCAACCACCCTGACAGAGAAAACTGACACTTTAACTGACCTGGTAACCAAGATTCTCAAACACACTGCAGAAAAACAATAGTGGTAAAACTGCAATAGGAAAAGAGTGAATCAGCAGTCAGTGTTTAAGCTTACAGTTATAGGGCACATAAGCTACAGTACACTGCACAAACTTCCGCGGTGGTGCAGCGGTAGCGTTGTTGCTGCACAGCAAGAGGTTCTCCTGTTCGATTTTTGGCTGGAGTGCTGGGAGTGCCTTCTGTGTGGAGTCTGCATGTCCTTCCCGCGGTTGGGTGGGCGTTCGAAAGGCATGCGTAAATGGGCGTGCCTTCATTGAAGGTTGAATGTCGAGCTGGCACCTTGGCATTCGTGAAAATCTACTGCCAATCATTAGCGGACCGGAGTTCCACTGTGGCGACCCCTAACTGGGAAAAGCCGAAAGACAACAACAACACTGCACAACACTATATTAGATAATTCAGACACTGAAGGAGATGGAAGCCAACAAATCTACAATCATTTTTATATCACTGGACACATGAAGGAAAAAAATAGGGTCTGAAAATGATCTCCTTCCTAGAGGAAAGTCTGTAAACAGCATTGAATCTACTTTGAACCACCCAGCTCAAAAGAGAGTCAAGCTCTTTCTGTTTCACCAGACATTTGCCCAAGTAGGAGACCCCAGTATGTCACTTGGAGCTTGAGGAGACAGAAAAGGAGGCTGTCACCCATTTGGCCTGGAAAAATTTTAGCTGCCATTAGGTCCAGGCAAGCCAGCTAGACAGATTAGCTTCATGCTGTTCAATAATAGAGATAGTGATATAATACTGGCAAAACAAATGAAACTGTGTGCTCAGTACTTGTCAGGTTCAGATTTATGAGGACTATATAATTATGGCGTCTGCCAAAAAAAAAACAGTTACTAAAAAATGGAAATTAAAATATAAACCAACTTTACTAGAAGTAGCGAATATATTAACCGAAATAAAAGCAACTGGGATCTTTAAAAAGGGTAGGAGCAAATTACATGGGAAAAATGGGAACTGTGTGAACAATACATGCAGAAGAGGAACGAGGTTTAAAAGAAGGCAGGATCTGAATGAGCTATTTAATGTTTGACTGACAATGTGGACAGATTACAAGTGATGTATAATGTTTGCAGCTACAATTGTGTCAACATGGTTTGTGATACATAATGTTTGCAGCAAGAATTATCAAGAGTGTTTGTTTTCAGATTGCCTATGACGTGATAATTTAATAAAGATGTTTCTTGTTTAAAAAAAAGATTTATGAGGACTATGCAGCGTAAATATGTCAGAAAAGACAGGCCTTTGGTGAAATAAAATAGCCATGTGATAAAAATAATATACTTACTACATCAAGTATAGTGTAACATTAGTGTAAATGGTAAAACAAATATTGTTTTCAGTCTCCTGAAGCAGCCTCTGTATTTCTACAGTCCCAGTTGCTGCATCCCTCACAGAGCAATCAATCAAAACGTTCTCACAATCAAAGGTCCGGCCAATCTCCTATTGCTGACAGCTCCAAATGAACTACCTGGCCTGGTAAATTTGCTGCAGTCCCACATCTCAAGGTATGATGGTCTGGAGCAGCCAAAATGCTTCCATAGTAGAGATTTTTTAGGGAAAGTAATCAATCTAACTATCCTCCTGAGGAAAACTTCAGCAAACTGCATATTTAGCAGCCAAGCTCCCACTGTGGAGAGCTCCAAGTGAACTACCAGCACAGGTAAATTTGCTGCAGTCCAAAATCTTATGGTATGATGGTCTAGAACAGCCACAATGCCTGCATAGTAGAGCTATTTTAGGGGAAGTAATTAATCTAGCTAACCTCCTGAGGACGACTTCAGCAAAATTCTTATTTAGCGGCCAACTACTACTTTCTGTAAAGCATTATGGGACAACATACACACCAACATGAAAAGTATTCAAAGCCAGGAATCCCAAGAAAAAGGTCAAATTAATGGAAGTACATAATTTTAGCCTGCTAGTTCTTTCTTGACATTTCAAGTAAGCCATCCAAAGCATCTGCAAAGAAGCCAATAAATATAAAAAAATAATCCATTAAGGTTGAAAGGTTGACTTGTCTCTCCTGTCCTTTGTTTTCTTCTCCCTATGGACAGCTGTCTTTGTCTTAATGAATTCTGACAGGCAAGCCCATACAGGAATATTACACAGAGAGGTTTTGGAATACCTCCAATTTCTACATTTCCTGAACACTTATTAAGATGTAGTCACAGGCACGCCTGTATAACTGGTGATAACTCTCAGCATTAAACGGATGTTATCTACTTATCATATTCTTGGATCTTTTTATCACTAGTTTAGCCACTTTGATTGATGGGAATATTCACCTTGTAATTAATTCAATTTGGCAACTTCTGCTTACTCCAAAGCTTTAATTCTTCCCTTCTCCCATAATCCACATGATTCCCCAGATCAAGTTTGCCCACAAATCCAAAAGAATATTGTTGAGGGGAACAAATGATTGGGGAATAAGCTTCAGGATTAAATCTACCAGGGCTTGATAATATGTAGGGGGAAGGTAGGCAGGATGTTGGTGTTGATGGACTATGGATTACGAAGATCCAGTGTTATGGTAACTGTATAACTGTTGTATCTTATGTTATCCCATCCAGCCACTGTTAATGATGGGACAGAATTCCAGCTACAACAGATTCCTGGCTGGCATAATTCCAGGATACCTCCGAGGATGGTAGATCCAAAGGAGGACTTAGACCTTTAATTCATATCCAGTTTGTAATGTATGACAAAAGTATGGATTGTTGACAATGTTGCTAAGGTACACATGTCATCTATAGAGGAATTATTGAAAAAGGCTGTGGGAGTTGCTATGGACCTCATAGAATGCTCCTTAGATCTTGACAGTAAAGTTTTTTGTTGATGGAATAAATATACATAATGCAGTCTGACAGCCATCTGGACAGAGTAACTTTTAAGACCTTAGAACCAAGTCTGGAACACGATTTAGAGACAAAGAGTTGGTTATCCTTCCTGAGATCCTGTATAAGATGTAGGTAGAAATATAGTTGTCAGTGAAAGTCCAATGAGTGAAGCAAAATTAGTCAAGGCCTCCAGCACAGAGTTCAAATCTCACAGCAGACAGGGTCTTTAGCAAGAGGTTTCAAGAGGAAAGTCAATGTAAGGAAAGCTTCACAAACTTTTTCATAGGCTAAGGGAATGGAAGCCTTAGTGAAAGTTGGAAAAAGCTGCCAACTTCACTTTAGTAATACAGACACTAGAGCCAGAAGCAAATAAGGTAGCTACGAAATGCAAGACTGAAGAATGTGGGACTAAAGATGGTGGACTAGACCCAGATGAATTGCCTAAAGAGAAAATATTTTTTCCATTTACTCCTGTATATCTTTCAAGCTGTATTCTTTCAGAGAAGCAATGAGGACCTGAATAACCCTGGGGATAAGGAAGCTTCCTTAGCCATCACTGTAATCGGAGAAACAGTAAATTTCAGACACTATATGCCCAGATGCGGCTTGCTGGATGGGCGAGAGAGTAGATCCAGAATGGGTTTGAATACTGTTTGAATGACCAGGGCTATTTCTTGAGATGAGACCAAAGCATAGGGAACCAAATTTGTTTGCAACAAAAGGGGACTATGAGGATAACTGAGGCATTGAACCTGGATGCTTTCTATAAGAACTTTGCCATGAAGGCATAAAGGAATCCAGGAGGGCACTGATGAACCAGAAGGTGACTGGGTGTTTATCCCTGTGAAGGAATTAGGTTAAAGTAGCTGCTGCACTGGGTGCTGATCAGAGATGTGAAGGCACTGCAGCAAGGTTAGCCCCCACAGAAAAAGTCGTCTGTGCTACTGATAAAGTACAGGACCACTTGTGAGGCATCAAGATACAGTGGTTAAACCTGTTCACTAGAAGACTTGTCCAGAAAGTGCTGTTAATACATCTCCTATTGCCGCACTCTCATGGCCTACTGGGAGAGGGGGACAGAACCGGGTTCCCCCTTATTTGATGATATACTATGTCACAGAAGTGTTGCCTGTACGAAGAGAAATCACACCCTCAGGAAGGAAATCTTGAAGAACCTGAATTGCTACACAGACCATGCTTATTTCCAGGATATTGAAGTGAAGATGGAACACTAGTAGAGACCAGACTCCTTGCACTGTTCTTCCCTCAAAATGACCCTGGCACACCAGGAAGGAGCAAAAGTGATGACAATAGTTCTTGGGAGGGGAAGAATGAAAGATCTTCCAATTGTAGCTGAGGACAGATGAGTCTCTAGTTTAGACAATGTTTGCAGATGTAAAATGGATGGATAGCTTTGTTGAAAGGATGTAAAGACAGAGACCACTGCACCTTTGAGGTCTATTGTAAGACTCTCGTGTAAAATCTGGCATGGGTAACCTGAGTGATTGTGGCAGCCATCAGACCTAGGACTTAGTGATGCAGGAGAGGAAGGCATTTGTCAGAACTTTGAGATAGCAGTCCTTAGAGATATGAGACTGTCATCTAATGTGTTTTACAATTCTTAATATTATGCTCAGATGGCATCCTATGAACTCTAGAGTTTGAGAGAACTGTGTGTGGGATTTTGAAAGACTTATGGAAATGCCCAAGGACAGACACAAAACAAAGCAAACATTTTCTTGCTGAAATAAGGCAACTTTTTGTTGTGGTGATGAGAAGTCAATCATCAAGGTACAAGAAAATGCAGACTTATTTTAGCCTGAAATAGGCTGTTACGACTGACATGCATTTGGTAAACAACCGGGGCAGGGGGGGGCTATGGTGATAACAGTGATCAGAAATAGTAATGACTGTTTCCAAGCAGGAAGTGCAGATATTTTCTAGACGATTTTATAATTATGATATAAAGGTAAGCCTCCCGAAGGTCTATAAAGCACATCCAATCCTCCTTCCTGTAGACAATGAAGGACTGCTTGCACCAAGACCATCCAGAACTTTGTCTTTTTTTAAAATACATGCTCAAGCTGCTTAAGTTTTAAATATGCCTGTCATCCTTTGATTTATTGGGAGCTAAATGGAATGTGGTACAGATATCAGACCCTCTCTGGCATGTTGGGACCTCTTGTACTGCACTTTTTTGAAAAGGCTTAATAATCTTACACAACACTTCCCTCTTTTGTTGGGGTAGGGTGTTAGACTGGGAAATGTTATGAAAAAAAGGATTAAGTTTAAAATGTTGACTGCACAAATCATCAACATTCTAAAAACCAAACCCACATCAATGCTGCAAAACACCAGAAAAAAGACAAAAGTCTAAAACATATTTTTTGCAGGGTTCAAGCCCCCCCCAGCACCCCCCATTTTGGGAGTTATACCCCCACATTCCCTATCATTTCAATGGTGTGCTACATGAAAAGGCTAACCTGAAAGACAGAAAAGCTGACTGGAAAGTCACTAAGCAATGATAAAACATCACACTTATTTGGCAATGTCTGCTAATCACATCTGAAGCTGAAAGGCAGCAAACAAGATCTGAAGGCTGTGAAGGGATTCTGGTTCATTATGGGAGAAGAAGAAGGAGCTTGAACTCTGGAGTGAGCAGAAACTGCTGAGTTAGATCCACAGTGAGGTGGATATTCCTATCAGTTGCAGTAGGTGAACAGGATAGTGTAATACCTTAAGCATATCGGATGTTAGACTTATCCTAGATAAACCCCAGTGGAATTCTTTTTTTTTCTTGTTTCTTGCTTTTTATCTTGTTTTGTTGTTCATTTCAATAGTGATGTTAACATTAGTTAGCGTAGCTGCTGAGTTTTTGTTTCTGCTTAACAGTGTGCATCACTGTTTTTAAAGTGAAATGTTACTTTGCTATCAGACAGCAAAGCACATCCCTTTGCTGATCTCACAGCTTTACACTTAAGAAGATTATTTCAACAAATTTATAATCAACTGCATTAAACTTAACACACACATACATACACATAGAATAAACATGGAATTTAAGCATCATGCACTAAGTATCTGCAGTCAAACAAGACACAGTTTTCATTCAAGACAAGGTTGCCAAAGAGACAAGCAATGTGTTTTACAGGCACATGGCAAAGTAATAAATGTTAGAAGCTCAGCATATCCATCCAAGAGAGGATTGCTTTTGCTTATCCACTATCAGCTTGGATGGTTAGTATCAGATCAGAAGAAAAGGGGAGAGGCCCTGGCTAAAGTGCTCACACTAACTGGACATGTAAGTTTATGCACCATGTATGACCCAAATTAGAATTATCCCGTACAGTTTTGCATGTAAGTCAGATAAATAAATGATGAAAACTCTGATAATTATTCCAAATTAAAGGTGTGGCTTTAATATTGTACCAGACTCTAGTCTGGATGTGACATCTCCCCATGCAGAAAGACAAAATTATGTAGCCAAACTGAAGAAAGACCATGATTGAAAAGATGTCTGGATGTGCCCACATCTGTTAGTCAAGCTGAGGCAGGACAGGCATATGAATCATGTTCAAACTAAGTGAACAAATAAACAAACCCAAGCTGGATGTAGTAGTTTATGTTGAAGAAGTTTGGCTATTAGCTTGACGAAAAGCGATTCAAATAAAATAATAAAATTGTGTGCTTAACGTTTACACACTGTTGGATTTTTCAGTTTTCATCTTCCAGTTGCTTCCTTATTGAATTTCTTGGGTATATGAATCATGTTCCCTAGGTTAACAAAGGGAAAAGCAAAACCAACCAAACTGCAATATGCTGCTCCTTCTCCACAACATATCAGTGAAAATAAGGAAAGCCCTCAATCTGTATATGTTAGACTCATTAATTTTCATTGCTAAGAAATGACGCATCCATTTTCATGCATGAATAATATCATGAGTTATTGGTTGAGGGAGGTGTTGACCAGTTTACCCATACAAATGCATGGACTGCATGCAGACACTCTTAATGGGGTAGCAGTCTAAAACTCAACCTAAAAGACTGCTGTTTAACAGCAAAAGCTCAACTTTTAATAAGCATGAACAATAAGTTAAGGGACTCTGAAGCTAAGGTTAAGATTGCCCTTTGATAAATGCAAGAGCACTGGCTCCATGTATAAAACCTTACCTAAAGAATATAGAAAGCTTAAAACGAATGATCATTCTACCATCAGAAAAGGTGTACTTATATTCAAAAAGAGTAGCAGATGCTATGGTTAAGGTTGACCTTTGACAAATGTAAGAGCACTAACTGCAAACTCCCCCAAAAATATAAAAAGATTAAAAAAAATGTGAAGCTCTAGTATAAGAATAGATACATCTATAGTTAAAAAGGGCAGTTACCCAGCCCTGGAAAAAAGAAGTTATGTACTCCCCATAACTTTTCATCTGTGTTGTCAATTTTCATTCTTCCTCAACTGATGATCCTCGGATCTGACTCAGCCATTACTAAAGCTTGTGGTAACCAAAAAAGCTCTCGAGTTTCTCCCTTACCCTTAATGCACCAACCCTATGCTACCTCAGATCGTTTGTTGATTTTACCAGAAAAACTGCATGTGCTCCATAAAGGAAATAAGAAAAACATATCTGGAGCTCAATATAAAGGACAATGATGTCCCTCTAACAGCTCATTCATACAGACATTTGTGAACAGAAAGGGATGGGGGATGGTGGGTGGGAAGTTGAAGAAGAATGAAAATGGACAACACAGATGGAACATTATGGTGAATACATAACTTCTTTATCTGATATTGTCAAATTTCATTCTATCCTCAACTGATAGGACAGAGTCCCTAGCTACCTACAATCACAGGTGGACTCTAAGGAAGACTATTCCTGAGCACACTTAAACCAAATGATGATCTACCCCTGGAGATCAGATCCAATTTGTAATGAGTAATAAAGGTATGGGGAGTAGCCCAAATTACTACTGCACATATGTTTGTCCATGGAAGCTCTAGAGAGAAAGACTGAAGACGTTGCCATGGACCTAGCTGAATGAGCTTGTACCAGTTTTGGTAAGGTCATACCCAATGGAATACAATCAGTTAAGCATCTGGCTAAAGTTACTTTTGCAACTGGTTTACCCAACTTCAATTCTGCAAAGGAAATAAACAATAGGTCTGTTTTCCTGACTTTTTTTTGCTCTATGCAGGTAAAAATGTAATTGTCTGTGAACATCCAATAATATACCAACTTGTAAAAAAGAAGAAAAATGAACCAAACAGCTGAATTAAACCACGATAATTTACTGCAAAAGAACTCAGATAAAAATCACAAAGTAAGCGCTTTCGTAAGGCACAATAGCCAAACTTCATCAGACAAATTCATCTCACAAGTGCTCAACATTTATATTACAAACCACACCATTGAGGCCTCCTCGTTGTTTGGACCCAAAGTTAAAAGCACACTGGCCAGATGTGAACAGGACGGTAAGACCCTTTCTGCCGTAGATGTCCATTATTCTTCCCCTCAACGTGCTTTCTCCCGAAACCAAAAGAGTGGGAAGATAAGGTTCAAGAAATCTCAGGGTCCGTTCCGTGACACATAGGCTGAGTTCTCCCCTAGAGGCAGAGGGGGAAACTCACAGGGAAGACGCTCCTTTCGGGGCAGAGGGGGTCCGTGTAATCAGGGTTCCAGGGATTATTTCCCTGGCCAATCCTACCAGCGTTCCTGAAGAGCAGCCCAACTCCTTTCCTCTGGAGGTGGCTGGGGGACGTTTCTCCTTGTACCCTTCTGCCTGGCTAACTATCACCACCGATTCTTGGGTACAAAAAATTATAACCAGAGGTTATCATATCCCCTTCGATCTTTGTCCTGTCCCTTCAAAAAACCTTCCTGACATTCCACCTAGTCAAAGGGAAGAAGCAGCACTAGAGATAGAAAAGCTGCTAAGAAAGAGAGTCATCCAAATAGTCCCTCCAGACCAGATATGATCCGGATTCTACTCAAGACTATTTTTGGTGCCAAAGAAAACCGAGGACTGGAGACCAATTTTGGATCTCAGTGTATTGAACAAATTTGTGAGAGTACAAAAATTCTGGATGGTCACAACACAAACTATCCTCCCGTTTTTGGAAAAAGATGATTGGATGTGCTCAATAGATCTTTAAGATGCGTACTACAACATAAAAGTGGGCAGACCATCAAGAAAATTTCTGCACTTCCGTGCGGGAGCCTGTCACTACCAGTTCAGAGTACTGCCCCAAGATTGTTCACAAAGTGCATGGCAGTTGTCACAGCTCACTTGCGACTTCAAGGATTTCAGGTGTTTCCATACCTAGATGACTGGCTCATTTCTGCCCCCACCAGACATCTACTGGAAGAAGCCCTGGCATACTCACTCCTCACTGCACATAGGCTAGGGATAACCATAAACTGGCAAAAATCCAATCTCACCCCATCTCAGTCGACAGAATTCATAGGGGTTATCTTGGACACAAAGAACTGCAGCGCTGCTATTCCAGAGCACAGAACTTTAAAGGATAAAGCAACAACTGATTCCAATCCTTTCAAGGGAGAAATCCCCCAGCTCACTCTGTCCTACAGCTGTTGGATTCCATGGCAGCCTCCAACACCATTGTCCCCCTGGCCAGGTTTCACATGAGGCTTCTACAATGGCTACTGCTCACCCAATGGTATCCCTTTCAGCATCCTCTTTCAGCCATGATTCGAGTAACCCACAGGTGCAAACAGGATTTAAATTGGTGGACGACACACAATCTGTCACAATGGTCTCGCCCCTTCTCCCCCCAGCAACCCAAGGCTACAGTAATCATGGACGCCTCCCTGATGGGGTGGGGGAGGGGCTATGTCAGGGACAGACAGTCCAAGGCACTTGGTCCGAACTGGAGGCCCATCTGCATATAAATGTTCTAGAGCTGAGGGCGGTGCTTCTGGCGTTGCAAGCATTCCATCCCCTGCTGCCATCTGGGACAATTGCGATTCAATCAGACAACATGGCGGTGGTCTGGTACATCAACAAGCAAGGTGGAACCAAATCTTACCCCCTTTGTTGAGAGGCCATGAAGATATGGCAATGGGCGATGGCTACCAACCGTTTTCTTCTAGCAACGCACATTCCCGGGAGTTCCAACATGATAGCAGACAGACTCAGCAGGTGCATTCTTCAACCTCATGAGTGGTCCCTGAATCCCTTGATAGCGGAGGAGATCTTCACCTCTGGGGCCTTCCTTGCTGTGGCCTCTTTGCATCCCCGACCAACTACAAATGCAGCAACTATTTTGCCCTGATTTCCCCTCTGGGACAGTCACCCAGGGATGCTCTAGTCCACGATTGGCCCTCTGGTCTTCTTTACGCATTCCCACCCTTTCCCCTCATTCCCCAGTTTCTGAAGAAAGCCCGTCGGTTGAAGAGCAAGGTGATCCTCATAGCACCATATTGGTCTTGACAGATTTGGTTCCCCTTCCTTTGGCCTCACCTACTAGATCGACCATGGATTCTCCATCCAACCCTGGAGTTGATCTCACATCCACAGAACCTGATTCATCCCAACTTGAACAGCGTGAAGCTCACAGCTTGGCTACTCCAATTCCCTTGATTGCCAGGCAGAATGATCTTTCTTTACCAGTACGTGACATTCTCATTGCATCTCATAAGTCTTCCACTAGAATTACTTATCTGAGCAAGTGGAAAAGATTTACCTGTTGGCTGAAAGATAAACAAGTAGATCCCTTTTCAGCACCAGTGTCGATAATACTAGAATATCTGGCCGACTTTTTCCAATTGGGTCTGTGGCCTCTACCATTAGAGTTCATTTGGCTGCAATTTCTAATTTTTATGAGGGTGTCCAAGATTTCTCTTTTATGTCCCACAAATTGTACAAGCCCTTCATAAAAGGTGTGAATCATCTGAAGCCACCTTTTAGAGAACCTATTCAACCATGGGATTTATCATTAGTTCTTCAAGCTCTGACAATGCCACATTTCAAACCAGCCGCTTCTTGTGACCTCAAGCATTTGTCATGGAAAACCTTGTTTTTGGTCACCATTACTTCTGCCAGACGTATTTCTGAGCTTCAAGCTTTATATATCAAGAGTCCATACTTGATTTTTCATAGAGATAGAGTGTCTCTGAGAACTAATCCATCATCATTTCTGCCAAAAGTGATCTCTGAAATGTCCATTAATCAAACCATTGAATTACCAGTTTTCTTTCTCAATCATTCAAACAGAGGAGAGGATTGCCTACATACCTTAGATATCCACAGGCAAATCCGTTTTTACTTAAACAGGACTAGGTCCTTTCGTAAATCTGACCAGTTATTTTTGGCTTTTTCTGGACCTAGATTAGGATCTGCTGTTGCTAAGGTCACATTAGCTAGATGGTTGAAGGACTGTGTGACCTTCATTTATACACAACACAATATCTCGTTGCCTACTACCATGAAAGCTCATTCAACAAGGTCGGTGGCAACTTCTGCTGCCTTCCATGCCAGAGCTTCTTTACATGACATCTGTGTAGCTGCAACTTGGGCTACGCCTCATACCTTCACCAATAATTACAAATTGGATTTGGCCTCCAGGGGAAGAGCATCTTTCGGTTCTATGGTGCTCAGGAATGTCCTTCCATGAGAGCCTCCCAGGAATAGAGGTAGCTGGGGACTCTGTCCCATGCGTTAGGAATGAACGAGGATTAACAATATCAGATAAAGAAGTTATGTCTTACCATAATGTTCCATCTGTATTGTTGATCCTCATTCAGTCATTACGACCCTCCCTCCTGTGGTTTCTAGTGGATCTCACCATCCGGTTCTCTTAGGTTATTTGACCAGAGGTAGCCTCTATGTTCTGTGACTTGCAAACTCAATCTGAGGTAACAGGGAGAGGGGAGTTGTGGGTAAGAGTTTAGCTCGAGAGTTTGAAGCTGATGGGAGCTTGAAAAATGGCTGGCTCGGTTCCGAGGTTGGAACCGGTACCCCATGCGTAATGACTGAACGAGGATCAACAATACAGATGGAACGTTATGGTAAGACATAACTTCTTTTTCACCCTTGTTTGCAAAATTAGGAAAGAATGCTTGGCAAATTAATAGACTGACTGATATTAGATTCTGACATCACCTTCGGAAGGAAGGCGGCATTTGTTCATAGAGTCACACTATCCTTGTGAATGATCAAGTATGGAGGTTTTAAAAACAAGGCTTGAATCTCTGGAATTCGTCTACAAAGGTAATAGCTACTAGAAGAACAGTTTTCCAATTAAGATACATACACTCACATTTATTTGCTGGTTCAAAGGGGGAACTGTAAAAAACTAAAAAACAAAACCAAAGGAAATTAAGCTGCTTTAATAAAATCCAAGGACAATTCCACAATAAATAATTCCAGTAAGCACTTTCATCTGTAATAAGACTTCTTCAGACTGGAAGTTAACATTCAAAAACACACATTTAAATACTTTAAATGTCACATGACCATATACTTAGTGTTTTAACCCTTTATGTTTAAGATACATAATAAAATCTTCTCTATTATTCAGACCAAAGGAACTACAATGGCTAGAATTTCCCCAACTACTCAATTACCATCAACTAATCATTGCCTATAATATTGTGAGACATCCTGATAGAACCCCAGCACTAAGTCACCTACTCACACCCTACAAATCAAATCGTCCCCTTCACTCCACTGACAAATCACTCCTTTGTATCTCTAAGGCTAACAACACTGCAGGTAAAGCACTATTCTCCCATAATGTAGCTAAATCCTGGAATAACCTTCCCCCTGCTTTATCTTCTGCCTCCACTATTACGCTGTTCAAAAACTCACTTAAATCACACTTAATGAATTCCTGGCTATGTCCATGCATTACCTAATCTTCGCTGTTTCTACCACTCCAGATACCTTCATATCCTATTATACCTACTCTAATTTTTCTACAGTATCAGGAATTATATTTTCTGCTCAAGTTTCTAATAGTTATACTAGCTCATGCTAAACTTACAATAATTAATTGCTATAAGTAATCTCTGTCTGTCTTTATAGTCAGTTATAATGCTTATCTAGTGTCAATTTCTGTTTCTGTATCGAAAGTTGTATTTTTTATCTTGTGTCAAATTTTGATTTTGTATCAAAAGTTGTATTTTTATCTACTGTCAATCTTTTGCTTCTGTAGAGATGATCATATTGTTATCAAATTGTTCAACTATTTGTTTTTCTGCAACTGAAGGCGTTTCAACTGCACCAGAATCTTCTTCAGCCCTGGAGTCGGAAGGGGCAAAAGATGAAGGTTGTGGAGGCCTAGTAATCTCCGCTTGGGAATCTGAAGCCATCTGATGTTCTAAATCAGCGGTCGTCAGGGGCTGCGTAGGCGCCTCACTGAAAACTGGAGAACCGGCGACTGGCCCAGCAGAGGCCTCGGAATATGGTTTGGGACTTGGCTGCCTGTCCTTATCCTTGCGGTTTTTTATGCATTCCGGTCATCGGTTGCTCCGACGGCATGGTATAGTTAAATTTCCTACCAAAGTAATGTCGGGCGAAATCAAACCGACGTTTAATAGTTCGTTTATTAAACCTAGCACAAAACCGACAACCTGTGACGTCGTGGTCTGGGCCTAGGCAAGGAATACAATAAGAATGGAAGTCCTTATGAGGTATTTGCTTCCCACAAGAAATGCAATTGTTAACTTTTTCTGACATCGGACTGAGGCAAGAAAAGGTTCCCCAACAGGGTACTTAGCTTTATTGAAGACTTTGGTCTGAAATTCGATTTGAAAATCTCAGAAGTTGGCCGACCGGCACTTGCGAACTGCTTCTGCTTCGGGCACCGCGCGGCAAGAAAGACTGAAGAAAATGGCGTTGGATGCCTTTTATATACCCCTGGTGCACTGACGTCAGGGAAGAAGCGACGGCAACTGACGCCGGACCAAGACTTTGGAACTCTGGCCGACTGCAGGACCATCTGACGGCAGGATAACCCAAGTGTGATGACTGCAGCAGTGTAACACGATGAACATCTTACAATAATTAATTTCTATAAGTAATCTCTGTCTGTCTTTATAGTCAGTTATAATGCTTATCTAGTGTCAATTTCTGTTTCTGTATCGAAAGTTGTATTTTTTATCTAGCGTCAAATTTTGTTTTTTTATCAAAAGTTGTATTTTTATCTACTGTCAATCTTTTGCTTCTGTAGAGATGATCATATTGTTATCAAATTGTTCAACTATTTGTTTTTCTGTACTGAATGTGGAGCTTTTCTCCCCGGGCCTCCGCTATAAGTGGACATGTGTCCAGTCGGACTATCCTGGTAAACAAATGTAAAATAAAATAAAAATAAATAAATAGATTGTAGGGTAGCCAACTGAGAAGTCATGGATGATTGGACCTCTACAGAAATGGATCCTTAGAGGGAATTTAAAAGTTCCTTGATCAAATCTCTCTGCAACCTAGTAAAATGTGCCAAATAATTCCTTGACCTTAGGGCGAATGTCACTGAAGCATAGCCACACTTCCCTACACCTGTCCTTCACCCTAGACTCCCTGTTAGGGGGGATGAACAGTGGAACTCTGTTCAGCAAGCTCCTTTTTGGTGGCCACCACCATGACCATGGCATCAATGGGTGCTACTTTAGCCCAAAACTCCTTTTCCAAAGGTAATGCCGGAATCTTGTCCGGTCTTCTGGGTATAGGTTAATCTGTGTCAGTTTCTTTCCATGCCCAACAAGAGACCAAATCAATGACCTCATCAGCAGACAGAGTAACCCAGGAGGTAGACAGTCCAGTACCAAATGCCTCAAGGAATACTGACTCCTCAGATGAATGGTTGTTGGGGGTCCAACTGCTTCTCTGTTTTAGGATCTCAAGGATGTCTCCAAATGAGACATCTTCTGGAGGTGCTCATGGGGGCCCTTCACCTTCATCAAAGTCCGTATTCTCCGTGACTGACTCTCGTGGAGAGTACAAGTGCTTTCTCTTGCACTTCCTCTTCCTAGGGACATCCTCAGTGGCATGCTCCAGGGATGTATCAGAAGAAACTGTGATACCCTGTGGGAAGCCTAGAGATCTCGGACTGGCTGTCCCTGTGGAACAGAATAATGATGCTGTAAGCAGAGACATCAGAGTAGAAGGTTGGGGATCCGTGGGGGTTAGATCTATCTGTCCTGTCAGAGCAGAAAACACCTTCTTCACAACCTCAAAGGCCGAGCATCCCAGAGAGAGAGAAGACCCCGGCTCTGAGAAGGCATGCTTCTGGACCACTGTCCTCCCCCGCTCCAAATGCAATCTCCGAGGAGGAAGTTGGAGCTGAGCTATCCAGTGCCAAAGCTCCAAGGGGCAGAGACAGCATGAACAACGTCTGAATCAACTCCAACACCTCAGACTCGACAGGGAAGCTTCGGCTCCAAGAATCATCTGGATCCAAAGAAATGTAAATCGGAGCACTCAGAGTAAGCTTTGAATATGAAGATAATGTTATCTTTGAATCTGAGTCAGATGGACCCAGAAGGCTCAGATCCAAGGACTCTGAAGCAACAGAAGGGATCAGAGGAGGAGCTTGAAGTGGGGGTGTGGCTGATGGACGGGCCTCCTGACCAGAGGAGGTGGGACCCGGTAAGTCACCCATCTGAATCTGTGCCAAGAAGAACTTCTGCATCATTCTTTCCACATCTTCCTCTGTCAGACTTCTGGACAAAGGAGTCAAAGCAAGAGAGGGGGACTTGGACCAGTGTAGTTCCAAAAAGTGTGACAGCACCCTAGAAGGCACTGGATCAATAAACAGTGAATATCTTGTCCTGAGAAGAACTGTATGACTCGAGGCAGTTGGATCTGATGGCTTTTTTGTCATACAGACAGCTCTGAAACCAGTGTGGATGAGCTGGAAGGCTTTGAAGACAAACGCTTTATTTCTTTTGTTTTACCTTTGGAGGATTTAGCCCCAGATATCACTTCTCTAAATAAAGATGGTAACAATCCTATTAAGATAAGTTTATTTTTTTTTCTGTACTATAGCCCTAGGATTAAAATTATGGCAGATCAAGCAATCCTCTGGTAAATGTTGTGGCTCTAGGCAATAAACGCACAGTGTGTGGGCATCTGACAGCAGTAGCTTATGTCCACACTTAGCACACTTTCAAACCTAGAGGGTCCTTTTTCCATCATTACACCAGCAACTATAAATAAGGAAAAGTTATGTAATTTATTTTTTTTGTCTAGAAAGAGAGAAGGCAGGAGGAAAATACGAGTGATGGTAATAAAGGACTACACAAGAGTGTAGAAAGGTAAAAAGACAGAAAGAAAATTACCAAGATGGTAATTCATGAATTGCAGAAAAAAAATGTATGACAGACAAAGGAAAAAAGGAAAGAAGAAATTACCAACTATGGTATTTGAAAAAATACAATATCATATGACGGTAAGGGATGACAAATATACAAAAATATAAGGATTTAGAAGATTATCAATTGAAAAAAACTATCATTTATCTGTGAAAAATTGAGAGCTAGGCTGATCACATCTTTTTGTGAAAAGCGGCAAACGAGATCTGAGGTAGCTTAGGGTTGCTGCATTATGGGTAAGGGAGAAGATCCAGAGCTTTTTGGTTACCATGAGCTTTAATAACAGGCTGAGTCAGCTCCAAGGATCATGACTGAACCTATCAGTTGAGGATAGAATGAAAATTGACATCAGATCAACATGTTATACCCAGGAGATTGCTGATGCATAAAGTGAAACAGCAAAGGTGCAACAAAACATATTAAAAAATGTGGACAAAGCCAATCAAAAATCAATCAAGCCTTTAGGAGTTTTTATTCCCACTTATCTGACTTTCCTGCAATCTGATCAGCAGACAAACAGATTAGGTTATCTTAAACTCTACAGTGAATCACCCTTCCAAAACCTGTTGCAGAGAATGCATCCTCCAGTCACAGCACACTAGCAGTGCAAGAAGTTTTAACTGACATCCAGTAAGCCCCTAAACACAAAGCCACAGAAACAACAGTCTTGAAGCAGAAATCTGTTCATTCAGGCTCATCCAACCTACCCCTTCTTAAACTTTTGGGAGTTGAAATGATGGCAACAGAGCAGGGAAAGAATCTAGATGTGTTATCACTCCTGGAATGGACCTCCAGGAAAACAGTAAAATGACAGTTAACACAGTAAACAGAATGTTACACATCGTTTAAGCACTGTTATAGTTGGGGATAAGGGAAGGGCTGTTCCTTCGCTCAACAGCCTATGAATATCTTAAATCATACATCCATTAAAGTTTATAGAAGTTAGTCTGTTAAAAACTTATTTAAATTAGGGCAGTATTTAAAAACTGTCCTTGATTTTTCTTTGCAATTATGTTTACTTGCTGTCTATGTAACAGCACTCACTAAGTGCTTTACTGGCTTTTAAAGCTGGTAAAGTACCTCAGCTTTTTTTTTCTTTTGTAACCGGTAGCTCATGGGGTACATAAAACTCCATACAACATAAAGAGTTACAATCAGATCAAATCTCACCAATCATAACCCATTATTATGTGTTCTCAACATAGATGCCAAGATTCATCTCTCGAGCTTCACCCTTGATGTGAATTTCCTGGCATGCATGTCTCGAACACATAATAACATGGTTACGATCGGAGACCCAATCATAACCCTCTACACTGATAACACCAATATGGTTACAGAGTGTCAGTGATAAGTGATTCATAGCTCTGCAGATAAAGAGGTCTAAGGAGCTCCAAGTAGACTGATATAAACTCCATATAAAAGAAGAGAATGCTGGCAGCTTCCTGAAGGTAAACAAAAAGTGTGTACCAGATGGAAGAATGAAAAGCACTGAGCAAACCAGACAAACTGTGGTAGCTCAGCAGGAATACCAAGGCATGGGTATCTGTATAATTAAATGGAAAACTAAAAAGTGGGACAAAGTAAAGCCAAATAAAATGACAATTTGCAGGGGTTCTCTCAACTGAAATGCATGTTAAAATTGAGAAAACAGCTTCTGTGGGACAAAGTAGGCTGTAAGGCAAACAGCAATTCACAAAACTAGAAAACAAGCTGCCACCATCTTACTCATACACAGGCACAAATGTTGCACAGCAAACATTTCCTCCAAGCCTTACTGCAAAATGCCATCTGTGTGACATTTTTTACAGATATCACCCAAAAGCTAATCTTGGAGTGGACATATAATTTCAAATCATTTCTCTGAAAGTGACTTTTAAGACAAAACTGTGCAATGACACTCTTCACAATACATACCAAGAAGATGAACATTATGAAAGTTTTATCTCAAAATATTACTTTCCAATTGAACAAGGCATTTTAGGATTACCCAATTTGAATGGGTATTTCAGAGTTACACAGTTAAAGCTCCTATACATAGCACAAGCAGAAACCTATAATTTAAAGTGGAAAGGGATGATGATGATGATGATGATGATGATGATGATGATGATGATGATGAAACGGGAGAAGCTCAAAAAACTGGGATTTTGGATGCAGATCCTTAGGAAGAATAACAATAATCACACAAAATATTACATTCTTAAAGTAGCAGAAAGTATTCTAAGAACTAAGCCAACACAGGAATGGAGAAAGGAGATTCTGCCAATAGGGATGACTGCAATTAGTGACACAAACAATAGGCAAAAGGGAATGGAGTTTATTGGAGAAAACTGGCAAAAGAACCAAGGTATTGGGAACAAATAATTAGAGAGGGAAAAAATGTGAAGAGACCATGAATTCATTCAGACTGCAGGCTAGAGATTGCCTTCCCTATCAAAGATTTATCAGAGTATAGGCAAAGAAAAAGAAATAGAGGATCCTAAGTGAAAGACCAGCACTGGTAGAGTTTTTAGTAGACTCTAGAACAGAAGCTGCTGTTAAAAAAGGAATAATTAGTACAGCATACAAAATATTGCATGATAACTTTAAGAATCAATCAGAGGAGGTTAGAAAGGATTAGGAAAAGAGAATGGATAAGCAATCCACAAAGAAACAATATGGGGATATATTTATGTCTCCCAAATATTCAGCAAAGTCTAGAAGATTTGGGATCTTTGCTTGGAAGTGTTTACATAGGTATTTTTACACCCCAAGTCGACTCCAAAAAATTTTTCCTAAGGTGGATAGCAAATGTTGGAGGTGTGAATGTTGGAGGTGTGATGGGAAGAAACAGGTAATTGAGAACATATTTTTTCGGAAGTGTAATGAGTTGGCAGACTTGAAAGATTCCCTGCAGACTGTTCTGTCAAAGACACTGGGTGAGCAAATTGGTGTAACTCAGGAAATGATTTTTGAGCTATGATACAGAATAAAATTGGCTAGATATAGTAAGGCCTTGCTGAGTCTAATTATGGTGGCTGACAAAAAAGCAATTACTAGAAAATGGAAATCAAAGTCTAAATCAACTTTACTAGGAATAGTGAATATAGTAACAGATATAAAAGAATTGGAATTAGGATCTTTAGAAAAGGGTAGGAAAAATACATAGAAAAAAGGGAATTGGAATAATGCATGCAGAGGAGGAACAAGGTTTAAAAGTAGGTAGGATTTGAATTAGCTATGTAATGTTTGACTGACAATGACTGAATAGGTTATAAGTGATGTATAATGTTTGCAACTAAAATTATGTCACTATGGTTTGTTTTCATTTATATAAATGTATGCTTGCCTATGTCATGCATGATAACTTAATAAAGATGTTTCTTGGTTAAAAAAAATACATTACTAAGACCCAAAGTTATGACTCTGTTTTATCTAATGAATGCTTCCTTACTACTTTATAAACAATCAACATTTGTATATAAAATGAGGAAAATCCCTTCTTTGGGACCTCACAGACTTCATGATGTAGATTTCTGTAGAGTAAGGTGCATCCTTTTATAGTTAATCCCAAAATATTACTAGTGCACCCTCTTGTTTCATCTGGTAAATACTTTCTCATAACTCTACTGAAATTCAACAGCTGCACTGAATCTGCAATATATTATCTATGGCATCTCACTTCATGAACAACTGCACCATTCATATTCCCAACCCAAAAGCTGATTTTGGACAGGAGATGTAATTTTGCATAGTAACTATGAAATCACGTTTAAGATGGAATTGTACAATGCCATTTCAGAGCTCATGAGACAGAGCCATGAAATGAGGATTCCAAAACTTCTGAAAGTGTTATTAGATATGCTACAAGCCAAGTGAGTAGGATAAAAGCCGTAACCATGGTCCACGTGATTCTGAGTTCAATTAGCAACTTGGGTGCCTGAGGAGCTGACAGGGAATGATGGATGTAGACATCCTGAGTGTGGAGGTGTGTATGTAAATCATGGTCATTCTCTTGTGGAGGTGGGGGATTCATAGGGGCGTTAGCTCCTAAGGGGAAGAGGTGGGAGACATTGTCTGAGTCACTTGGTGGTAGACTATGATACGCCTGCAGTGTATACCCCCATTACATATCCACCTCCCAGATGTTGAACAAGTATGCAGGAGGTGGGAGAAGGTTAGGGCATAACAAAATACTCCCTAGCAGCAATATGATGCTGCAACAATGTCCTCATGTCCTCACCAGCCACAGAGATAGGTTGGGTTGAACCCAAGATACTACTAATAGCAAAAGGGCTCCCTCTGTTTCATCTGGTAAATACTTTCTCATAACTCTACTGAAATTCAACAGCTGCACTGACTCTGCAATATATTATCTATGGGATCTCACTTCATGAACAACTGCACCATTCATATTACCAACCCAAAGTTGATTTTGGACAGGAGATGCCATTTTGCATAGTAACTATGAAATCATGTTTAAGATGGAATTGCACAATGCCATTTCAGAGCTTATGACACAGAGCCATGAAATGAGGATTCCAAAACTTCTGGAAGCATTATTAAATAGTCTACAAGCCAAGCATTCTCTGGTGGAGGTGGGGGTTTCATAGGGGGAGTGAGCTCCTAAGGGGAAGAGGTGGGAGACATTGGCTGAGTCACTTGGTGGTAGAATATGATACACCTGCAGTGCATACCCCCATTACATATCCACCTCCTAGATGTTGAACAAGTACTCAGGAGGTGGGAGAAGGTTAGGGCATAACAAAACACTCCCCAACAGCAATATGATGCTGCAACAATGTCCTCATCTCCTCACAGAGATAGTCTCTCTTGGGTTCAACCCAACTTAAGTCAGGTCAGGAAGACCTGGTGAACAAAGAGACGAGCTGAAGGCAGCTGATGGTCAGCTACAGGGAGCAAAAAAACAATGTTACAAGCCAAAATGTGTTTTATTTGATGAAAACTTCATTCTAAGTTTAATAAACTTCAACATCACTGTATTTCTTCACCAACTTTGCAAACCACCATCGATGGAATGTTATTTCATTAACAGCTGCACTGTTCTTACAGGTCTTCCAACCTATCAAATTCATATTTAGCGCTTGCAGAAGGTGTTACCCTCAGCACCCTGGAATTCATGTTCGATGTTTCCTACCCATAGTTGTCCCAACTTCCCAAAATCATTTACAGTGCTTTCTATGCAGTGCTCACACTCTCAATATACATACTTCCCAAATTCATCTTCAGTGCTTTCTACCCAGGGTCACAGCTTGTCATATCATACATTCACTGATCACACATTCACATGCAGTGCACAGTGTCCAAGGATGCCCCTCCCTCCAACCCACTGAATTCATGATCAGTCTGTCATCAAAGATCACCTCCACATCCTAAATCCATGTGCAGTGCCTATGTTTTAAACGGTGCCTTACTGGTTAATGTTAATGCCTCCCAACTACACGGGCTGGTGTTTGTTCCTAATCTCCAGTTACTTTATTTGAGCTTTACATGTTTTCCTTCTTTGCATGTACGTTTCTTATGGGTACCCTGGATTCCTTCCAAAGACCCAATATTTGAATGACTACTCTAAATTCTGTCAGTGCACATGCTTTGCCTTTGTTCTTGCTCCTACTGCAGGTTTCATGGCTAGAAAGGGTCAACAAGATAAGCAGGCATACTCAGTTACCAAATGACCTTGAGCTATATTAACACTTAAGCAGAAGGTGAAAGTGTTAGAATTGCAGTACAAAGAGATTCCTGTCTCATTCTAAAGGCAAATATTTTAATGAGCAAGCACAAAAGGAAAGAACAGTTGTATAAAATCTTACCATAACAGTAGATGTTCTTCCTGCACTGTTGCAGTATTCTTCACCTAAGGGATTTCCTTCCATGGATAGCCTAATATCTGGCCAGTATACTAAACCCTTCAGTTCTTATAGGTGCAGTACATCACACATATGCTCCCTGCACATGGTGTAGGGCATAAAGGTGACGTACCGATGCACACTCAAAACTGAAAAAGTCCAAAAGGCTCAAAATAATTTCAGGGACAAAGAAGAACATGTGCATCCAGAAGGAAAAATAAAGAAGGGAGAAGGGCTCTTCAGCCAGGAGGGAAACAGAACACAGTGCAAGAGTTGGGACAGAGGGTGAAGGAGGGAGGGAGCAAATACCGCAACAGTGAACAGAAGTACATTACTGTTGTGGTAAGATTTTACACAATTTTACTATGTCCTTCCATATCACTGTTGGAGTATTCTTCACCTTAGGGAGAGTACAAGAGTTCAAGAAGAAGACTGGGAGGAGGAAGGCACAGCCTGCTCTTTCCCAGGAAATAACATCCAACTTGTAATGTTTAGTGAAAGGATGAACAGAGGACCAAGTAGCAGCCTCAAGGATATAATTGGTATCCAGACCCTTAAAAAACACCAGAGGAGGCAACTGGTCTAGTAGAGTGTGCCTTTACAGACAAGGTAAGACATTTGCCATGAAAAGAATAACAGAAGAAATGACCTTAGAAATCTTAGAGCAGAAGGTTTGCTTAGAAACAGCCAAACCCAAAAGTCCTGGGATGAAGAGAAACAAAAATATGTTCAGATTTGCAAATAACTTTATTTTTTTCCAACTTCAACAATTGGCTAAGCTTCTGGTGTCATTCAAAGGGGATCCAGTATCTGTCTGCCTGAGACAACATGATCGACAGACCACGATGCTTTGCCAGAGATGGTCTGCACCTGTCACCCCTGGGATTCAGGTTACTGGCTAAGGCTCTTGCCACTCCTATAGTGCCTTTTTTAGGCAAAGTTCAAAGGACAAAACCACCACCGTAACAGGTACAAGCATGCAAAATCTGAAAGTAATGCTACTCAATGCTAGAAGTCTAAACCTCAAAATGCACTCTCTCGAGACACTCCTAAAAATGGAGAACATCAATATCTGTGCAGTAACTGAGACCTGGTTCCCTCATAAAATCCTCCAAAGCTAGTTACGAAAATAAAATTGCCAAAGATTCCAAAGACAACCACAAGGCATTCTATAACTATGTCAAGAATCTAAATGGCAATGCTCAGATCTGCTCTGAGCTACGACAGAGTGGCTGATCAGAAGGATATTGCCAATATCCTGGCAGATCGATTCAGTGCCAACTTCACCCCCCTCTCACCCCCTAAATGGCCCATCTCAATACCGGAAGATTGCCAAATTCTGGTAATAATGGCCACACAGGTAAAAAATGCACTCTCCAAAGCTAAGAATACAGCATCCATGGGACCAGATGACATCCCGGGCTGTGTACTACATGAACTACAAAATGAACTGGCACCTCACCTAAGTGTCATGTTTAATCATACCCTCACCTCAGGCTTCATGCCCATTGAGTGGCGCACAGCTACAGTTATCCCACTCCACAAGGGGGGATCCACCTTGGATCCCGGGAACTACCGCTCCATCAGTCTGATGAGCCTGATCTGCAAGGCCATGGAACATATTATCATGGAACTTATAAACAAAGACATTGGCAACCTTAAAACACTGGACCCCACACAGTTTGGGTTTGTGAAGGGCCGATCTTGTTTCCTGTACCTAACTGACTTCTTCAAATCAGTCTCCAGAGCCATGGACAAGGGTAAGGCAGTCCACACAACCTATCTGGACCTCGCCAAGGCCTTTGACACCATCCCCCACTCTGGAATCATAGATAAACTTACTAAGCTGGACATTAATCCCTATGTCACTCAATGGGTTGCCAGCTGGCTTACTGACAGAACCCACACTGTAAAAGTAGCTGACTCCAAATCCAGCTCCAGACAAGTGACAAGTGGAGTACCTCAGGATTCAGTTCTGGGACCTCTCTTGTTTGGCATCTACTTCTTTGAATTACAGGCCAACACTAAGGGACTCTGGCTAACAAAGTTCGCAGATGACTGCAAACTGGGAGCCATTATTGAATCCCCAAATGATGTGGATACTCTACAAAAGGGCCTTACAGAAACAGATGCTTGGTGCCAGAGCCATGGGCTCAAGCTCAATGCCAAGAAATGTATAGTTATCCCCTTTGGGAAAAAACATGTACCCATGAATTACCACATAAGTGGCAGTACACTAAACACCGAAAGTGTGATAAGAGACTTAGGGACACAGGTGGACAGTGGTCTCACCTTCAATAACCACATCGCCACAACAGTCAGGAAATCCTTCTATGTGGCACACCTCATCACTAAGGGCGTTTCATCCAGAAAAAAGGAGATCATTGTCCCACTGTACTCATCCCTCATTAGACCCATTATAGAATACAATGCCCCATTTGGTATGTACCTCTCAAGACATCTGCAACAACTGGAAAGGCTGCAGAAATACCTCACTAAAAGAATCACAGGCCTAAAGCAGATGCCCTCTGCTGACCACCTTAAAAAACTCCAGCTATACTCTGTCGCATATCGTCTACTCTGAGGCGATCTCTGCTTAACATACAAGGCCATGTCAAACCCAGAGCTGATGGACATGCTACACTTAAATAAATCCCAATCCCTCAGAGCCACACACTCCAGGGATCTAAACCTTGTCATCACAATAAACAAAACATGCTGGAGGGATAGGTTCCTGACCCAGAGACTCTCCAGACTCTGGAATAGACTGCCCATACATGTCAAGCACAGCGCCTCTTTGGCCCTCTTCAAAAGGAACCTTGATGATTGGATGGGAGATAGGAAATTCATCTTGGGGATCACGTCAGTCGCCCCGCTAGACAGGGATCCAGGGATGTAAATAGTGTGGGAAGAAATAGCCAGGAAATTGTTATGGCTAGGCTTGTATAGGCCCTTGAGCCGATAGCCTAGTACCAACCTATGAACCTAAATAACACTTTAGTTGTCTATGCAGATCCAAGGTGTGAAGAACATTTTCACTGGCAGACTGTGGGGAAAGAAAAAAGGAAGGAAGATGAACAGACTGATTAAAGGACAACTCTCTGACCACGCTGGACATAAAAGAAGGATTAGTATGAAAGGACACCCTGTCTTTATGAAAAACTGAAAAACGATAAATAGCCATGAGAGCCCAAAGTTCAGGCCCCCTCTTGGCTAAAGTAAGAGCCAAAATAAGAACAGCCTTCCAAGTACAATGTTGTAAGGAAGCTGAAGGATCCTGGGTCAATTTTTCAAGTACAAAATTGAGGTCCCAAGAAAGCAGAACAGACTTCCTGGGAGGCCTGATATAAAGGATGTCTTTAAGGTATTGCTTGACCTCACACCTAGAGGCCAGAGGAGAATTCAAGGGCAGACAAGTAGAAACTGCTGACAGGTGAGTTTTAACTGAAGAATATGACAACCCAGCATGCAGCAGATCACAAAAATAAGAGAGAACCAGAGGAACCTCCACAGATAGGGGATCCTAATGGTGACAGAGGCACCAGACAGAAAATCTCTTCCATTTGGACAAATAGGATTTTCTGCTAGTGGGTTTCTGGGCCTCCTGCAGAACCTAGAGCACATCTTCAGAAAAGAGGTGCCAAAAACGGATCAAAACCCTATCACCCACACTGTCAGTTGAAGAGTGGACTGGTGAGGATGAAAAAAAGATCCTTTTTCTTGTGTGAGAAGATCCACCTGGAGAGGTAGCTTGTGGTAAATACCCCTGGCCAAGTGAGAGAGGAGGAACCAATGGTATCTGGGCCAAAATGGAGCCACCAGTAAGATTTTGGGAGAATCCTGCCTGATCTTGTGCAGAAGCTATGATAACAGAGAAAGGGGTGGGAAAGTGCATAGAAACATCCCATTCCAAGGAAAAGACAGAGCATCCACTTTCCAAGTCAGAGGACTTGGAACTCTAGAACAGAATAGAGGAAGTTGTCTGTTGAAAGGGGAGGCAAAGAGATCCACCTGAAGAATACTCCACCAATGGACAATGGCCAGGAACACATCCCTGTGAAGCATCCATTCGTGAGCTTGTGTTCTGGACGTGCTCAAAGAGTCTGCCACTAGATTGTGCTCTGAAGGAATGTAAACTGCCTGAAGAGTCACTTGGTACTGCATAGCTAGATCCCAGGCCGGAAGGCCAGTCTGTAAAGGAGACAGGACCTCGTGCCCCTTGCTTGTTGACATACCACATCAGTGTGGTATTGATGGAGAAGATTTTGAGGGGCCCTGGATGTAAGAGAGAATGAAAAGCTTGTACAGCCAAAAGCAGAGCCCTCATCTCTTTTATGTTGATATGATCCAACCCCTGATGAGAAGGCCAGATACCTTGGACCTTTAGGGATACAAGAGGCACCCCACTCCCTGTCTGAGGCATCTGTGAAAAGCTCCTGGGCAGAAACTGGAGCTTGAAAAGGAAATCCTGGATTGAGACAGAGTTAATGAATCTACCCCTGTCTCGAGCTTGAGACAAGGAAGAAAAAGGAACAGGGAACTCCAGAGGGAGGCAATGCTGAAGCCACACTAGTGTGAAGCAGAAGGGCATTCAGACTGATGTATGATAATGGTGTTCAGACTGGAGGGAAAGAAGTTCTGAGTGTTTGGGTCTATATGTCACCTTTATGCCTTACTCAATGCATGGGGAGCATATGTGTGATAGGCTGGATGTTGGGCTGTCCATGGCAGAAGATCCCTTTGGTGAAGAATACTGCAACACTGATATGGAAGGACATCTGCACAACAAAAATAATTTGTGTGCAGTGTTAGAAAACATTTGTTGCACTGCTAGATTTGTTGAGGAACCAGTACTTTCCTACTATACACACATAACATGATACAAAAATGAAAGTTGTATCATGAGTCCTCAGCTCCTAAAGACACTGGGTGGTCTCATGGAAGAATATTCCAGAGGATGGCTGAACCAAAGGATGCTCTAGACCTACACTAGAAGTCCAGCCTGTAGTGAAATATAAAAGTATGGGTACTGGACCAAGTAACTGCTGCACAAATGTCATCAATAGGTAACCTTTAAAAGTATGCTGTAGATGCAGCAACTGCCCAAGCAGAATGGGCCTCGGGACTGTCAGGTAGTGTGAAACCCTTCTCCTTGTATACATGAAAAATGCAATCTGATAGTATTATTGGAAACATTAAGGGAAGAAAACAGGGAGGTTAATGGCCTGATTCAACATATTTTCTGAAGCCACCTAGGTAAAATTGGAGGGGGTAGTTCTAAGTGAGACCCTGTCCTTATGGAACACCAAATATGAAGGTTTGCAGGAAAAAGCTTGAAGCATTCACCACCAGAAACAGCATCTTCCAAGACAGACATTTCAATTCAACAGTAGTTGTAAGTTCAAAAGGGGGTCTAGTCAGTGCCTGGAGGAGAATGATAATTTCCCGATGTGGAAGAGGATCTTTTAATAGAGGACAAAGGAAAAACATGCCCCTTAAGAAGGTTTAGATAACTTCAAGGAAGCAATGGGAGTTTGTTTTTCCCCCCACATAGAAATATAAAATGGCAGCAGTTTGAAGATTGATGGTGGAATAACTAGCCCTGTCATAAAAAAGACTGGTCAGGACCTCTAAGATGGCAAGAAGAGGAGAGCAAAAAGTATCTATATCCCTACCAGAAGCCCAAATAGAAAATATTTTCCATTTACTTCTATATACTTTACTGGTAGAGGGATTTTTGAAGATGTTAATATATGTACATCTTGTAACAAAAGCCTGAACTGTCTAGCCAATACTGGAACTGGGGAAATCATGCTGTCACAGCTTGAGGGCTGTTATGTCTGGATGAGGCAATCTGGACAGGTAAGAGAGATCTGGCATGAAGTTAAGCACCCATGGTGGACATATCATATGAGGCCATAGATAAGGAAACCATTCTTGTCAGGGCCCAAAGTGGGCTATGAGGATTATTTTCACCTTGCCCCACACTATTTTCTTAAGGAACATTTGTACAAGAGGAGAACTATAAGTACAGAAGACTGAGGGCTCAACTGTGAAAAACAGGAACCCTTGGGGATTTCTCCTCCCAGGAAATTAGGGCAGAGTAACTGCTGCACTTGGTTTTGGAGGGAGAGATAAATAAGTTACAGCAAGGTTGGCCCCAGTGGCTGAAAATTTGATCTAACACCACTGAATTAAGGGACCACTTGTGAGGAAGAAGAATGGACTCGCTCAGTTTCCATTGGATGTTTGTTGGTATCAGAAATTGGTGGGAAGACATTGCCCACTGCCAAACCCCCATCTTCTCTTGAAACAATGGGTAACAGCATGTTCTCCCTTGCTTGTTGATGTATCAAACCACTGACATATTGTCTGACTGGATGGAGATCATATCCCTTGGCAGGGAGTCCTGAAAAGCCTGCAATGCCAAGAGGACTGCCCTCATCTCCAGAATGTTAATGTGCAGACCGGCCTCTGTAGGGAACCATGTGCCTTCTTTTCTATGAAATGCTTTCACTCCAGTTCTGAAAGGTCAGTGGTCACTGTATCTTGTGTTGATGGTAGAACAAAAAGATGACCTTGTGAACCTTGGTGGGGAATGTAACCACCATTGAACATGCTTTTACAAATGTTGGTGAGGCAAACAGGAAAGCGCATCAGCTAAGACTGTATCAATCTTTGAACTGCCAAGATCCACTGTAAAACTCTCATGTAAGATCTGGATTGAGGGAGTAGATGGATGGAGGTTACCATCCACCCTAGTAGATGTAAGATGCACCTGGCCAGGAATTTCTGGTGGAAGAGAACATCAATACCTGATGTTGAAGTATGAGAATCCTTGATTCTGGCAGCCTTACTATCTGAAAAGTGGTATCCAGATGAGCCCCATTGAACTCTATTGTTTAGACAGGCAGTAATTTTGACTTTGCCAAACTGACTGTGAATCCCAGATGGGAGCAAAGCTAAAGGAAGAAGTTCCTAGCTTGAAGAAGAAGAATATTCCTGGTGGAAGCAGTTACGTGAAAGTGATTTGGACATGTTAACACTCTGAACCCTTGCAGTCTGAGGTGAGATGCAATTACTGTCACTCACTTGGTGAACAGCTGGGGGACTGTGGTAAGACCAAAGGGTAAGGCTCTGAACTGGAAATGACTGCCTCTCAGCCAAAAGTGGAGAAACCTCCTGGAGCACCTGTCTATCTTGATGTAACAGCATGTGCCCTGAAGGTCTGCTGAGCACATTCAATCATCCTTCCTTAATAATGCTAAGATGGACTTCACAGCCATCTGGAACTTTGCCTGTTTTACATACTGGTTTAGGTAACTGAAGTTTAATATGGACCTGATGTCCCCGCTCTTCTTTGGTACCAAACAGAATCTTGAATAGACTCTGGATAGACTCCAGATCCCTGCTTGTCTGGTGGGACCTACTGGATGACTTTCATTGTCTAGTAGCTTTTACATTTCTTGTGTTGCAGCCTTCCTTTGCAGTGGTGGGATGTCAGGAAGTTTTTATGAATGGGGAGGGATGAAAAAAATGAATGGAATTATATAGCCTCTGGTTATGAGTCCCAAAAATCTTGGGAAATGGCTGCCCAGGCAAAGGGATGCAGAGACTAGAGCCCCCTGACTGCCTCTAGAGTGCAGCAGTTGGGCAACCATTCCACAACACAGAAAAGTTCTATCAGAGAATGGACCCCCAAACCCTTGATTTTGTAGTCTACCTCTGCCATGGGGGCAACATCCAATGTGATTATTCCCCCCTCTACCTCTGGAGGGCCTAGAGCTAGAAATGTCTGGAGAGAAGCCCTGAGATTTGTGGAATCACAATTTCTTGCCCTCCTTTTGTTTGCTGGAGAAGGTCCATTTAAGGGTGGTAGAAAACCTTATTCTAAAGGCAGACAAGGTCTTGGTTTCCTGTTCACTTCTAGAAAGCGTCTCTTTAACCTTAGGTCCAAACAAAATGGACTCATAGAAAGCATTAATGAAAGGCATTTTATAGTGTTCCACAAAGTCGCAGAGCTGCATCCAGGTGTACTGGAGGACAGCTATGCCAGTGCTTGCCTCTCTCAGTGTACCATCAGCAGCTTTAGAAATAAGGTGCATGGACACATTTGATAGGGATTGGACAGTAGCCATCTATGTATCCATTGATTTTCTGTCTTTCACAGACAATGACGGTGAAAGAGACCTGGATAATTCCTTCAAGTACCTCTGAAAGTGTGTTACTTGTGCCAATAGTTTAGCACTGTCAGAGTAAAGGTAGATGAAGCATACATCCACTTTCCAAATCTTTCCAATGCCTTGGACTCCCTGTTAGCCAAATGGACAGTATAGCTCTCCTCAGCAAGCTCTTTCTTGGTGTCTAGCACTATCATCATGGAATCCATTGCAGGACCCTTTCTCCAGAAGTGCCTATCCTTTGGAGAAACTAATATTTTATCGGGCTTATGGGGGATTGATTAAACCATGTCTGGTTGTTTCTAAGCCTGCACAGAAATTACTTTGTTGGCAGGAGGGACCACCCAAGAAGCAGACGGGCCAGCCACAAAGTCTCAAGGAATACTGATTCCTCCTGGAAGAGGGATTCTGTGGACCATTCCCCCTTCTGTCTTAATAACTCCAGTATCATATCATATGAGATACTGTCAAGTGGGGGGGGGTCTGGAGGACCCCTCCCCCTCATCTAAATCAATATCTTCAGTGAGGGACTCCTGGGAGGTAGTCCATGTGTCTCCTTTTGCATGCATGGTTATTGTGTACCGCCTCAGTGGGGCGCTATAGGAGTCCACAACCTGGTCTGTCCTGGGAATCCAAGGGACTAATTGTCCTGACATGGCAGGTAGAGAGGACAGATGACACGAAGAAACCAGGGTTGGTTCCAGTTGAGGAAAGGATGTCTGCTACCTAGACTGTGAGAGAATATTCTCAAAGATCTGGAATGCTGAAACAAAAACAAGTCCTGAAGCATCCCACATAGGCTCTGGGGGACTTGATAAGGTCAAGCTCTGAGAACCTATCCAGCTGGAATCAGAAGCCAATGCCAGGGCAGAGCCGGCAAGTCCCAAAGCACCAACTGGAAGGCATGGATCTGAAAGCCTCAGAGTAGACTCCAGCCCCCCTTTCACTGGCACCCAACCTTCAACTCTGAGACCCATTGAGATCAGAGCCCATAAAAGTCAACCAAGTCAAAGATAGAGAGTCAAACAGACCCAGTCTTTCGAATCTGACACAGGCATTTCTCTGTGCCTACTCGGATCCAAGGTCATCAAATCCAAAGGTAGGGTCAGAGAAGAAGTAACGATCATGGTGGAGGAAGGAACTCTTCCCAAACCCTGACAGCAGTCAACACTAAGAGGACTCAGCTGGATTTAGGTCCTCAGAAACCTCCTCATCATCCTGTTTACATCTGCCACAGACAGGCTCCAGGAGGACTGCACTGATCTCAAAGAAGAGGCTGCAGAGGGAGGCTTGAAAACACTTTGAAAGGATCTCTTCGGTACAAATGGGAACTTGTAACCTAGCAGGCTTCAGAGAGAACCTGGGTTCAGGAAAGGGAGGAGTTCAAGACCTAATTCTAATGATCTCCAACCTTGAGGATGGATATGATGGCTTAGACTCTTTTGGAGACAATTCTGATGGACCCACTGGATCAGGAGAGTGCTTCCTAGCCTCTTTGTCTCTGTGCTTTTCTTTCTCATGTTCCTTGTCTTTTTCCTTCTCCTTGGTCTTTTCCCATTTGCCTTTTTCTGAAAATTACTTTATGGATGAGGAAGAAGACAAAAATTGAGAGGGGTTACCTTCCCCAGCTAAGACAGAGAGAATCCTCTTCAGGGCAAGCTTGGATCATCTGTCCTATAAAGCTCTTGTCCAGAAAGAAGAGCAGGCTGGGCAAGGCTCCTCAAAGTCTGCAGCTCCTAGACAATACACATATTTGAAGTGTGCATCATGGGGTGGGATCTTATGTCCACAAGAGATGCACTTCTTAAAGATGGATGCCTTGTCTGATATCCTAAAAAAAACAAGACAATGTCCGGTAACACCACTAAACTTACAAACGTCAAAAGAGAAAAACCTAACCCCTATCAGCACACAAAAAAGCAGTGCAGTAGCCACAAAATCTAAAGCCCAACTAACAGGGAAAAAACAAACTCTCAGAGATAAAAATAGCACAAGATTAAAACTTTTTTTTTTTGATAACAGGAGGACAAGAAAGTTCTATGAAGCATAGAAGAAGAAGACCCTAGACAGAAAAGTTATCAATTAAATTCACTTATCTGAGATCTAGAAGAAAACTTTTCTAAAACACTGAGGCAGGAGATCCATGTCTGTAACATTTGAGCAGTAAATGAGATCTGAGGTAATTTGGTAGATGGAGGGGAATGATGGGTAAGGGGAGGAGTAAAGACCCATCAGTTGAGGATGAATGAAAGAGAAAACATCAGATCTTTACTTAACTGTATGAAAGAAAGTGTGTGTGGCTAGTGTAAAAATATCATTCAAAAACATGGTCAAATCAAGCATAAAGCTACAGGGTTCCACTATTTGTGGGGTTGTAAAATGAAAACCATTTAATGTAGTGTTGTATATAAAATACATACACGGTGGTTTTTACAAGGGGTCATTTGGAAATCATACTGTGGGATTCAGAGGTCTGCATGACTCTGTAGCCCAAACCTGGTGCAGTAAAGAGTCAGATACACAGTTTTCTGAGGCATCATTCAGAATGTAGCATGCAGGCAGACTTCCATACACAAGAAACAGAAATTAAGGGTGAAGAGATGACTGAACCACAATGATACAGAGCACGGATCAGTGCAAGTGATATGATATGAGGCAAAGCATATGCATATATGACAATAAATGTTAAGAAAGAGTCATGCATGAATGCTTAGAGCACAGTACTTAACGCCAGCACCACAGCACAAGTCTGCTCACTGATCCTTATTTTGCTAACATGTGCAATGACACTCCAGACTTCACAACATAGCACAGGAAGAAAAGCATTCTGAAAGTTTTACCTCAAAATATAGCTAGAACCCAAAGTTATGACTCGGTAATATATGATGAATGAATGTTTCCTGAAAACTTTGTGAAAGTTCAGTATTTGTTCACCATATACACAGCTGTATCATCAATACTGTATAGGTGGTACTGAATTTGCAGCATTATAATACATCACAAAACACAACATGAAAGGAACCGTAAACACACTTACAAGGTAGCAGCGTCACCATGGCTATCATAGATAGCAGCATGTGGTTACTACCACAGACAACCATACTACTGATATCTCCAAATGCATATACATAATGAAGTTACACACCAGTAATAACAGCAGTCCATGTAGCTTTTTGCTCCCCCCAAAACAACATTAGTATTATTTCATAAAAATATGTGAATGTATCCAACAAAGACCCTACATATAGCAAATTAGTACTTGACAGGTTTGGCTGTGAACTATCCAGTCTGAAGGTTTCTAATAGTGTAATATAACCTAACGGAATGACAAAGTTAACAGAAAGTATAACATATAAATAGCTCTTCATACTACTTCCATATCTGAATTCCATGTAAACTAAACTGGTGAGTGAGTGGATAGATGGGTGGAATGTAGCTGGCTAGTTATGTGCTGATGTCAGTAAAAACATGAAAGTTATCATTTGAAAATTAAATGGGACTTGGAAATAACCTGTGTGGCCTGCTTTCCAATAATCCTGTTATGCAACACAGGACACACAGCAAAGATGTAATTAACCTGAAATGTGGCCACCATATGTCCGCAGTGGCGAGGAAGTTCTTCCATGTGCCACAGCTTAAAAGCATATGCATGACATCCAGATCCAAGGAAATTATACTCCCACTATACTCAGCCCTCATCAGATCAATAATCAAGTACAATGCACCTTTAGGCATTTACTTGACCAGGCACTTGCAACAACTGGAGCAGCCTCAGTAGTTCCTTAAAAAAATACAGGGTGTAAACAATATGTCTTATGTGGATAGACTAAAAGCTTTAACCTTTTATTCTGTTTCCTACCGACTGCTAAGGGGTGATCTATGCCTAACTCACAAACTAGCCCTGATGGAACTGTTACATATTCACAAAACAAACTGCACAAGCATTACACAATCTAGGGATCTAAATCTGGTCTATAACATGAACAAAACTAGCTAGAGAAACAGATAAGTTTTCTCATAAACTACCCTTTCTCTGGAATAGGCTTCCTATTCTCATAAAGCAGAGGCCTTCCCTGTCACTCTTCAAACACAGTTTGGGTCAATGGATGGGGAATCGTAAATTCACCCCTGAGGTGGCACCCATGTCCCTTACGGATAGGACATTCTGTAAAATACTCAAAAGCATAGGCACAAACCTAAGACATCTTCTAGTACTTAGGGATTGAAACCTAAGTAAAATTTGGGTAGTAATGGCTAGGTTTGTAAGGGTTCTTAAGCCTTTAGCCTAGTAATCTCCTTATGAACCTACAAACATACTGCAGTAGTGTTCCTGAGATGTCAGGAAATCTTAAGCATGTTTTGAAAATCTCAGTTTACATTTTTGACAACACTATGGGTCTGGCCAAATGTGACATTAAAGTGATGTTCTACTAATGTCTACTTATTGACACAATGCTGCTGTCAGACACAGCAGAAGATGGGGTACTGCATCATCTCATCACCTGCAATACATTACTTTTTTGGGGGGGATTGCTACAGATCATCATCATCATCATCAACCTCATTCCTCTCATCTTCTATATGGGGTCAGGGTGTTGTGTCAACTGTTGCCAGGTCTCTTGAGTTAATGTCACACTCCTACTTTTTTCAGTAGTCATACCTGACTGTCACATGTCTTCTCTCACTCAGTCTATCAGTCTCTCTGCTGGCGGTCCTCCTTTCTTCTTCCTATCTCTCTCAAATCTTTTTCACCAAATCATTTTCTACTTTCCTTCACATTTACGTCAAATACCATAATCTTCCAGTGCTGGTTCTCTTTGACTCTCTCTGCAATTGCAGCTACTTTGTCTTCTGCTCTAATGTTATCATTTCTTCATATTTTCCACAGTGTGCATCCTACCACATGTTTCAGGCACTTCATCTTCATCACCTCTAGGTTGCTCAATTTCTCTGCCTTCACTGTTGAGGTGTCTGAACCGTACAGAAACATTGGTCACATCACTGTTTTGTGCAGCTTTTGTTTTGAGATTTTTGGGGATTTTGTCAGACACCACCCATGACACACTATGCCTGTTGGCCGCAGTTCATCTGATTCTTGCTTTGACTTCCTCATTCAGACTTCCTTTCTCCTCAACCACCCCTCCCAGGTACCTGAAGCCATTAACTTGGTCCTCTATTTTCCCTTCTATCTCAGTTTTCTGCTTCTCCGGATTTACTCTATTTGCTGCCATGACAAATGTCTTGTCTGTTCTCAGTTTTATCCCATATACCTTCAGTTTTACATTCCATTTCCCTGTTATTTGCCGACGTTCCAGTTCATATTCTGCCTGTAATATCAGTTCATCAGAATGTAACAGCTTTATTGATCATTCCCTTCCAGCATGTTTTCTAATGTATTCCATCACCAGTATGATCAGTGGAGTCAGATCTTAACCTAATGCAACTCCTACTCCCACTGGGAACCCTTCTGTGAGTCCAAATAATGGTTTTAATACTGATCAAGCATACACAGAATAACTTACAAACTACTTAATACTATGATTCTTACACTTGCCGACTAGGTTCCCCCCAGAAAAATTATCAAGCTGACAGTGGTAGTTATTCATGTACGATAAGTTGCCATTATGCATAATGCTTGCACACCAGACTAGTATGTCTAGACACTAGCTAGACTGCAAACCACTTGGGATTCAAAAAATTATAGCTTTTCCGGCTGATGTAGATATCCCTATGTAGACTAGATCTTGCCTTAACTGCAAAATGCAAGTAATCAAAAGCACCCATTACTGAAAGGCTGACGCAACAGCACAAAATTCATGTATGTTGGGGGCTTATTCTTGTGGGATCATTTAGAACCTAATAAGATCCTCCATATTTTGAGTCAGTGCATCAAAAAAATGTCCAGTATCCTTCAGATGGACGAATGATGATATCCCCACTGTATCCCCAGTTGAATACTGGAAATTCCCTGAGGCTAGAATATTTAAGTAAACACTTACTGTAATGTCCATCTCTTCAGCATTTATTAGAGTAGTATATGTGGACAACATGTCACAAACAGTTCTCAGTAAACTACAGATATGTAAGAACTTAGCATAACAGTAGATGTCCAAACTTTATCACTGTTACACTATTGCCAAGGATGTCATACATCTGGCCATTTTATCAAAGCTTGGGTGAATTCCTCTCACACTGTACAATATAGACATTACTGCAACTGCTATTATACACTGTCTGAAAAAAATAACAATAACATTGCATTCACTGAGAGCTGAGTTTCAAAAATAAAATATTTTCATATACGTGTGAGTGTGTGTGTGTGTGTGTGTGTGTATATATATACACACACACACACACACACACACACACACATACAGATAGATATACATACGTATATAAATATACTCGTAAATATATATATATATAAATATATATATATATATATATATATATATATATAGGTTCCATACACTAGATTGAATTTTCACTAATTCAAAATAGTGCATGGAATGCTCACCGCAGCGAAACTGCACTTAATCAAAAGTGCACTTACGCGAAGTTCAGTACAACGAACCGGTGTTGTACTGAACTTCTGTGCAGTACTCACGGACCTTAGGGTTAGGGCACAGGTCATAGTAATGACCCGTGCCCTAACCCTAAGGTCCGTGACGACTGCAGCGCTGTGAAGGACATAGCAATGTCCTCCACTATGGTGCGATAGTCACGAACCTTAGGGTTAGGGTAAGGGGATAGCTTTACTAACTATCCCCTTACCCTAACCCGTGCCCTAACCCTAAGATCCATGACTATCGCACCATAGTGGAGGACATAGCTTGTTTTTTATGTCCTCCACTGTGCTGCGGTGTTTTCGGTGAAGTGCACTTACGCAAAAGTTCACTTTCGTTAAAGTGAACTTTTGCAGAAGTGAGGCTTCCGATTACAAGTTCGAAGTAGTGAACTTTTGTTCTTGTAATAGGAATCCATATACACATATACATATACACACACACACACACACACACACACACACACACACACACAGCTGCAGGACTCAGGGTCAGATGATTTCTTATCAGCCAGTAACTTTTCCTAGCTTTGGAAAGAAAGTTTTTCACACAACAGCATGTCTCAAGCTATGTCATACAGCAACACAGATGTTTAGGGCTAGCCACCCAGAAGTGCAAACACTGGCTGTAGATAATATGGTCACATTGATTAATACTGATGTGACACACTGACCCCATGTAAAATTGGAAAAAAAGAGTTTGATGAAGATGACAAGTTTAGACTACTAGAAAAATAAAGTACAGTAACAGCTAAAATAGTCCAAATACAGAGAAGGCGAAAAACAGATAAAGTATATCTGCATAAAATCTTACCAAAATAGTAGATCTCCTTCCCTTCGCAGTTGCACTATTCTTTACATTTAGGATTCCCTGCCTAGGGCAGCCTGACGTCCAGCAAGTATACCAAAGCCTTAGGTGGCTTTAAGGTATGCCGTACATCACACGTATGCTCCTTATGTAGTGTACGGCATAAAGGTGACGTCTGGATGTAACATCCTCAGAACAGAAAGCCCTAGTAGGAATGCCAATCCAGGGAAAACCAAGAAGTAACCAGTACATCCAGAACAGAAATGAACCAGGGGCAGGAGGGAGGAAGTGAATACTGCAAGAGTGAAGGGAAGGATATCTATCATTATGGTAAGATTTTACACAACTGTACTATATTCTTCCATATCACTGTTGCAGTATTCATTACATTAGTGAGAGTGCCAAAGCTCAGGAAGAAAGTTGGGAGGAGGAAGACTAGCAGAACTCTCTAGGAAGCCATGAAGGAAGGCCCTAGTAAAACCACCTCTAGCTCTGGAGATTCCATCCAACTTGTACTGCTTGGTAAAAGTATGCAAAGAAATCCAGGTAGCTGCCTGAAGAATAGAGTTAGTATCCAAACCCTTGAAAAAGGCATGAGAAGACGCCACAGCTCTAGTAGAATGAGCCTTAACAGAAAAAGGTTCTTACCATGAAAAGAATAACAAAAAAAAAGCATTTGAAATCCAAGAAGCAATAGTCTGCTTGGATACAGCTAATTCTAAGGACGTGGGATGAAAGGAAACAAAAAGCTGATCAGATTTCCTAATAGTCTTAATCTTATCCAGATAAAATCTGAGTTGTCTATGCACATCTAACATGGACCTTCTCACTAGGAGATTGTGGAGAAGGGAAAAAATTGGGCAAATGAACAGAGTGATTAAGGGACAACTTATTCACCACCTTGGGCATAAAAGAAAGATCGGTACACAAGGACACCCTGTCCTTATGACACCAAAAAGGAGGACAAGCCATAATGGCTTGAAGCTCAGGCACCCATCTGGCAAAAGTAAGGGTTAACAAAAGGACAGTCTTTCAAGAGCAATGTTGCAAGGAAGCTGAAGCTGCAGGCTCAAAAGGAGACTGAGTCCATTTCTCCAAGACAAAATTAAGATCCCAGGGAAGAAATGTCAGGCAGCACCTGGTTTATCTGGAAAGGAAGACGTCTGAGTCCCTGAAGTCTGAGTAGCTTTAGCAGAAGGAGCCTGCTTGCCACCCTTTTTGCCCTTGGGAAGAGGGTGAGATTATCTGCAAACAAAAGCTGGCTTATTGGGTAGTTTCTCTGAAACTTAGGAACAGGAGAAACATGCACATTTCAATTTCTGTAACGCCTTCCCCTATCCTGAACGGACTTAAACAAATCAGCAGCAGCTTTACCAAACAAGTGTTCATTATCAAGAGGAGCATCCATCAGCTTAGCCTTGATATCATCAGGCAAGAATACCTCCTCATCACTGACCCACAAGCAGCAGCCCTAGAAGGAGCATTTGCTGCATCCTAACTACACTTGATGTAATGATGAGCCACCTGTGAAGAATTCCCTAACAAGGAAAGAACATATGTTTTATCCTCAGAGTCTGGAAGATCAGATATAACCTGACAAGTCTGAGATAGAACAGCCAAATACATACCTGGACATATGGGTCTGATAAATACAAAATCACACAAAGGTCTAGTCCAAAATAGCTTAAAAAAGTACGGACACCAAAATTAGCGCTTTCATTCACTTTATTCCACGTGAACTTCTTCAGAAACAACTTACTCCACCCTACAAGCACTTTATATAGTAAAAATTAATCACATGTTGAATGATGCAGAAATAATTAATGTCATTTAAAATCCATTAAAAAGGTATATAGAAACAGAAATTCTCTGAACTTTAACAAAGATGTTGTAAGACATATAAAATATACCAAGAAAGTAATTAATTCATTTCATTTGTAAAAAACACTTTATGTTAATGGATTAATTTAATCCAGGAGCTTGGTCTGCTCCTAGATATACCTGCCACAAGGATTCTTTGCACTCTAACATGGCCTTACTATCTCCTATGAAAGTTCCTTGAGAAACACTGTCTAAAACACAAAAAGTATTTTTTTTAAATTAATACACATAGTAGAATGCCTACCCAATGCATTAGCTAAGTCTTTCTTCTTAATGGCTAAAAGATGCTCACCAATTCTTTTCTTGAGACATCTTGTAGTCAATTCCTATATAATAACTTGGACATGACAAACATTGGGCTATGTAAACCACCATCTCACTATTACAGGTGTAGTATTTTTTAGACCAATGTGTCTTGTTTATATGAGAAAATTGGACTGAAGAAGAATTACTAATGTATCTGCACTGTCTACAATGGTGACATGCATAAGTCCCTTTAGATGTTATTCTACTTTCCCTAGTAAGGTCAGTTAGATTTCCTCCTCCTTCTAGTAGACTTTTAATATTTACAGCTTTCTTAAAAGTAAAATTAGGTCTCACTCCTATAACTTTGGTTAATTCCTGATTGCCTAGTAGTATCTTCCAATTTTCTATTATAATGTTTTTAATAAGCCACATTTCATTTGAAATAGGTAAAACAAATGCGCTTAAAAATTCTTTGTTAGGAACAACCATATTTGGAATCTGTACACCATTAGTTATAGAAGATTGTAGGCAAAGGGACAGAATAGGACAAGCTCTGTCCTTTCTTAACCTCATAACTTCTTTTTCAATAGATTCTAACCATACCACTTGATAACCTCTTGCCACAAAAAATGTTTTCAGAGTTTTCATCTCATTAGTAAAAATAGTGTCTTGTGATGTTAATCTACTTAATCTAATGAATTGCCCCTTAATTACTCCTTTTTTCATATGCAGTGGGTGCAAACTTTCTTTGTGCAAATACTGATTTGCAAAGGTGGATTTTCTGTAAATCTTACTAGCAAACATTTTAGACGTTACTTTATAGGTGAGATTCAAGTCAAGAAAATTTAAACTTAGACCATATCCTCCTATAGAAAATTTTAAGAAACTCATGGTGTTGTTTAAATAAATAACAAAGTTGTTAAACTCTTCAGCAGTACCATGCCAAAGAAAAAACAAGTCATCAATGTAACGACAATAAAATAGAATATTTTCACTAAAGTTATTATTGTCAATGAACTTGCTTTCCCACTTTACCATTACAAGGTTGGCATATGCTGGAGCTACTTTTGCACCCATTGCAACCCCTGAAATTTGCTTGTATAATTCATCATTAAACTTGAAAAAATTATTATCAAGCACCAGTTCCATTACAGTGCACAAAGTGTTAATCTTACTATTATGTAAATTACTGTTTCTTAATAGATATTCTCTAAGATATTCTATTCCTATCTCCTGATCAATACAGGTGTATAATGACATTACATCTAAAGATGCCATACAGAATTCTTTGTTTGGTAGTTCTAAATCTCTTAATAACTCAAGCAGATGCCAAGAATCTTTCAGATAATATTTAGAAACCTGCACAATCGGGTTAAGAGTGTAATCCAGCCAAGTAGAAAGAATTTCAGTCTTAGATTTATTAGCTGATATAATGGGCCTAAAGGGGGGATTTAGGCTGTTCTTCTGTATTTTTGGAATACCAAAAAGAACAGCCATTTTTGGATGTTCAACCTGTAGAAACATGTAACTTTGGTGATCTAGTTCACCTTGACAAAACATATCAAATAAGCATGTATCCAGTCTCAAAAAACTCTGTAGAATGAAATTAACATCTACCTTTTGATATGTTTTGTCATCTTCTAACAAGTCTCCCATCGACTTATTGTAGTCTTCTCTATCCATGATAACTATTTTACCCCCCTTGTCAGCCTTCATTATTCTTATCTGACTGTTTTCTCTAAGAGCCTTCAGTGCCTTTACTTCAAATTAATTCAAACTGTTTATATTTCTTGCAGGTTTTATAGCTCTAAAGCCTGCTTCAAAAATTTTTTGAAATACTTGTAGTGTGTCTATCAATGGTGGATTATAGGTACTAGCTTTCTTTGGACCTAAAGTTGAGGTCCCACAATTAATATCATGCATAATGTATTTCAAATTCAACTTTCTTAAAGCCAATCTAAAATCAACAATAGTTTTGGCTAGGTTAAAAGAATTACTAGGAATAAAAGAAAAACCTTTCTTTAATAAATCCACTGTAGGTGGTGAAAGAGCCGCACTAGATAAATTATGAATTTGTATATCATAACTAGTGAGACTACTTTCACCTACCATCTCTTTTTGCTCTTGGCCCTTCCCTTTCTCTTGTTCTGCATTACTTTGGACCAAGTAGGCTCTCTCTCTTGTTCCCCTGTTTGTCTACCAAAAAAGGGGCACCGTTGTTGAAATTTACTACCCCTTCATTAGCAGTAGAATTTATACCACCGTTATTATTAGAATGCATATTTGATGTTTCACCATTTTGGTTATTTGTCGAAGCATAATTGTTAATATTGGTGTTACCACCACTTAAAATTCTTACATTGTTATTATCAAGGCCTACATTGGAACAAACATTAGAATTGTTATCATTGTTAATCAATTCAATGTTTGTGTTACCATTTTGAACACTTGAATATTTATTGTTCACAATGTATGCAGTCTTTTTCGCATAGGCTAGAATGTCTCGCTTTAATTTCTTCTGTTTTCTAGCCACTATTGTGGCACTTTGTCTATCTGCCTTTGCTGCTATAGCACAATATAGATTATTAAACATAAAAAAACAAGAAAAATTCTTAATCTTTCTATCTAAATCATTCATTTGATTCTTAATGTCTTCCACTTGCTTAACATAATGTTCAGTTAACGTACCCATCATCTTAATGCCAAAATCATTAAACATATTTACAAGTTCACTATATAAACTATCTCCAAAGGAGACACAATTAGGAAATTTGTTAGTTCTTAGTCCTTGCGGGACACATTTCAGTCTGATGCACTCAGTCAAATAGCTAATTTCAATGTCCAACATAACGTATTTTAAAGTTAATTTTTCCAAGTCATAAATATTTTGCTTGCAGTTTTTCTGATTAGACAATGAATTCGAGCCAGTTTCTGTACTTACTGAGTCTATCGCTTCAGAATCTGTAATGTCTGCAAACGGATTTTTAGAATTTTGTAAAATGTAATCCAAAATTCTGTTTGGACTCGCCAAAGGTTCTCCAGACGTTACGTCGTCAATCTCTGTATCCGGTGTATTAGATAAAACCTTCCGACTCAGTCCATATCCGTTTTGTCCTTCGGTAGAATCACAACTACTGACACCTGCTTTTTCAAGCCCCCTTTGAATCGCCATAGAAATCACACTTGTTATTTGCTCCAAAAATTGAGCAAACCCATCTGGAACAGGGTGGATGGATAGGTTGAAAAGTGTGTCCTGTGACATACTTTCAATAGCCAAAGTGAACTAAACCACGAAATCAACTGCACAAAAACAAAATAAGTAGCACAAACTGTAAACCAGGATAAAGATAAAACCACACAAAGGTCTAGTCCAAAATAGCTTAAAAAAGTACAGACACCAAAATTAGCGCTTTCATTCATACATATATGTATATGTATAAACCTTCTTATGTAGCATTTCCATGGTTGTGCTATCTTTATCAGAGGGCAGTAACTGGGGTGAAGGAAGCAATTGAGAGGGCTTGTCAGAGGCTACAGACACCACTGAGGGGTCAGCAGCAAGACACTTGTATAAAACGTTACAGTCCTCAGGCACCCTCTAAAACCGTTTATTTTGGAAAGCAAGAGGCTGAGAATCAGGAGTTTTAGAGGCATTGGAAAATGCATCCAACAAAGCTGCCAAAACAGGAGAAACAGCAGAGGGCTTAGGAGATTTCATCTGCAGCAACTCATAGTACCTCTTATAGATCTCAGAGACCTGTGCACAATCCCATTTAAGAAAAACTCCATCATTCTGGAGATTGTCCCCCCGCAAAAGACATTTCTTCAAGGGGAGTATCAGGACTGGTAGATTACTCTTCCTCTGACCCATAGTCCAAACAAGGAATTTGAGAAGAATAAGCAAGAGATTCCTCATCAGAATCCAACTCCTCCTCAGAGGAATCCTGTTAGAACCCAGGACCATGTGTATGGCAATCCTACACTTAACACTTGTTGCCACAAGAATGCTGGGTTTTTTAAGGGGTGTAGAGGACCAAGGGAGAACTGGAACAGAAACACATTGAGGAGGCTTCATGCCATCAAAGCACTAAACAAACCATGGGTAAAGGCCTTTCACTCACCCTGTGGATACTTAGGGGCAGAATAAATATGTTTAGTTTTTTTGTTTTTTCTTTAATGGGACATATGCCTTATAAAAGATGGAAGGCTCTGACCCAGGATAACATTCAATAATAGTAGTAGGGACTTTTTTCCCTCACCAAAATCTGAGGAACACCCCCAGGCCCCTCAGAAATGATCAAACATGGTTCCCCATGAATGTTCAAAACGGACATCTGCAAGCTTCCTTGGGCATGCTTAAAACCGGATCCCAGCTGGCCTCCAACCCGGTCATGGCACAGGAATCCAACAACAAAACCAGGCATTCACTCACATAAGGAGAAACGTCTGACAGATGCTGGATAGCAGAAGATTCAGGCCTAGGTTTCTTCGCCTTCTTCTTCCTCCCTAACAGCTATCCCTTGGGATGGGAATTTCCCTCCATAGTATCTTTCGCAAGAAGTTTAAGTCACTGATTCTCCAGATACAGCAACAAGGAAGAAAGCCTACTATGCAAAGTTTATGGTACAAAAGCCTGACAGATGGAACAGGATATATGGTCATGAGAGGCAAAACAGACACTGTTCGTGGTGGTCTTTATGAGAAATCTGTCTCCCACACTGGCATTTACCCTTCTTGGATGACATGAAACCCCACAAGCAACCAAACAGATAAGTAAAAAAGAAACCCCAATGGGGCACTAATCTGCAATGGCTCGGAAACCAGCAACAGAACGTAGGCGTTAGACCGACAATCAAGAAATGGCATTCAGAGTGGTGGCAAAGAAGTTCTGAGGATGGTACATCTGGACATCACCTTTATGCCTAAGCTATGCAAGGAGCATACATGTGATGCACAGTGTACCTTAGAGCAACCTAAGGCTTTGGTATAATGACCAGATGTCGGGCTGCCCAAGGCAAGGAATCCCAAATGTAAAGAATACTGCAATAGTGATATGAAGGATATAAAGAAGTTATGTACTTACCATAATGTTCCATCTGCGTTGTCCTTTTTCATTCTTCTTAGACCTGTGGATTTTGGATCTGACTTCGGCTCCAACTCAGTCACTTTCAAAAGCTTAGGCTCCTAGGTTTGAGCTCCTCCTCTACCCACAATCCCTCATTCCCCCTGATTACCTCAGATCAAGTTTGCTGCTACCATGTTTACAAATTATACCATAACATACACAATGTACAAAAAATTCGGAGAATTTACTAAAACAGAGCAGAGAAAGAACAGGAGCTCAACAAGGAACAGAGGTTCCTATAAGCATATTTGTCAGGGCATACCCTAGACGGACAAGGGGAAGGAGGTAGGGAAGGTCGAAAATGAATGAAAAAGGACAACATAGATGGAACGTTATAGTAAGTACATAATTTCTTTATTTGATGTTATCATTTTCATTCTTCCTTGACCTGTGGGACAGAGTCCCCAGCTACAGTAACCTAGGGTGTCCTTCATGGAAGGATATTTTGGAGCACTGCAGAACCAAAAGCAGCTCTATTTGTAGACACAATGTCCAATTTGTAGTGGGAAATTAAGGTATAAGAATTTGACCATGAGGCAGCCAAACAAATATCATCAATTGAAACTTTAGCACAAAAGGCTTGAGAAGTTGCCACTGATCTAGTAGAATGAGCATTTATTCACTGAGGTAAAGAAATACCTTTGCATTCATACACAAATTAATGCAGATCCTTAACCATTAAACTAACGTAGTCTTAGCAACTAGTTTATCTTTTTTGTCATCGGAAAAAGATATAAAAACTGGTCAGATTTTCTGAAAAAAATTTAGTCCTGTCTAGCTAAAAATGCAACTGTCTATGAACATCCAACAGATGAAGAGTATATTCCGCTTTGTTTTGGAAAATGAGAAAAAAAGACTGGTAAGTTGATAGATTGGTTTATATTGTTCTCAGTCACAAATTTGGGTAGAAAGGATGGATTAGTACATAATGTTACTCTGTCCTTATGAAAGATTAAGTAGGGTTATTTGGAGGACAGAGCTTGCAATTCAGATACTCTTCTTGCAGAAGTGATAGCAACTACAAAAACAGTCTTCCATGATAAGAATTTCAAATCTACTTTGGCTGAAGGGTCAAAATGAGGGTGAACTAGGGCCTGTAAGATCATAGTTAGATTTCCAAGGAGGTGCTGGATCTTTAACGAGAGGACAAAGAAGGAAAGTACCTCTAAGAAAAGCCTTACACAATTTGGATGAGGCTAAAGATGATGACTTTTCTCTGATATGATCATTTGAAATGGCTGCCAACTGTAATTTTATAGTGACGTGACTGGCTCCCTCATAAAAAATGTAAACAAGGAAATCTAGCACTGCTGGAATAGGAGCGGTGAAAGGATCTAATTGCTGCTGTTGAGGCCAAATAGAAAATCTTTTCCATTAGCTCTTGTAGATTCTCCTAGTCGAAGATTTGTGGGAGGAAATCAGAATGTTTCACACTAGGGATGAAAGTCTGGCAAATCTAGCCATCACTGGAACTGGAGAAGCCACATGGTTAATTTCAGGCCTGGGAAATTGGGGTAAATTTGCCCTGATGGATGAGACAGCAGACATGGACATGATTTGAGCATCCATGGAGGACAAATCAAATGAGACCAAAGGAAGGTGAAACAGATTTGCCAAGGCCGAAAGGAGGCAATGAGAATCACTTTGCTCTCCAACCTGGAAGCTTTCTGAAGAAAGTTGAGGATCAAGGGCAGAGGTGGAAAGGCATGAAGTAATCCAGGAGGCCAAGCATGAACCACAGCATCCCTGGGTGACTGTCCCTGAGGAGGAATCAAGGCAAATAACCTACTGCACTTGTTGTTGTGGGTTAATGTGAAGAGATCTCAGGAAGTTGACCCCATTTGTGGAAGATCATGTTCACTACTGGCTGATTCAGAGTCCACTCGTGAGGCATCTGTAAGACTCTGCTAAGCCTGTCCACTAGAATGTTGCACTCCCCTGGAATGTGCATTGCCATCATAAAGCAGTTGTAGAGATCGCCCACTGCCACACTCTCATTGCTTCTCGGCACAAGGGGTAGGATCTGGTTCCCCCTTGTTTGTTGGTGTACCATACTACCGACATACTGTCCATTTGTATCACAATAGTCCCTAGAGGTAGAAAGCTGTGAAATGCCTGTAATGCTAAAAGAACCACTCTCATCTCCAGGAATTTGATATACAGGTTGGTCTCCTGTGACGTCGAAGTGCCTTGGACTGTCCAACCCAGGAAATGCCCCACCCGCACCCCACCTGGGAGGCATCCAAGGACAACATTGTGTTTAGGGGGGTAGGACAAAGGAGCATCCTTGAAGAACCTCCAAGGAATGAAGCCACTAGAGGAGAGAATCTTTGCACACTTGTGATAGCTTGATTGGATAGCTGAGGGGGTGTTGATGTAATGACCACTGGACTGCTAGGTCCATTGCAGAATTCTCATATGTAGACATGCTGTTGGTAACAGAGTTCTGGTGTTAGCCATGGAGCCCAGAGCCCTGAGTACTAGTTTTGCTGGAGGAATTGGGATTGCCAAAATCTGTCCAATATGTAGTCTTAGGTTGGAAATCCTGTCCAGAGTAAAGAAGGCCAAGGTCTTGAATGCATCCAGACGAGCCTCTATGAGGTCTATATTCTGAATTGTCTGTAGCTGAGACTTTTGCATGTTGATTATTGTGCAGTCTGAGATGAGCTGCAACTACCACCATGCATTTGGTGAACACCCTGGGGGCTGTGGTGAGATCAAAAGGAAGTAGATACCTTCTGGAACGCCTGTCCATTTTGATGTGGTAGGACGCAAGTCTACTGAGCACATCCAGTCATCCATTTTCAAGAGAGGTAAAATGGACTGGACTGTGACCACCCTGAACTTTGCATATTTTACTGACTTGTTCAGGGATGTCAGATCCAATATGGGCCTGAGGTCCCCTGTCATTTTTGGTACTAAAAAGAATCTCAGGTAAATGCCTGATCCGAGTTGATCTGCAGGGACCTTTTGGATGACCCTTTTTTTGGAGCAGCTTTGAGATCTCCAACTCCGCTGTCTCTCTCTGACTGGGTGGAACATCCAGAAGAAAGATTTTTGCTTTGGGGAGTGTTAAAATGGGAATGGAGTATCCTCTGGAAATGATCCTATGATCCTTTGCACCCACGATTGTTTTGTGATAACTAGCCAGGCTTCTGGGTGTAAAGATAAGTGCCTCCCCCCGACTGCCTCCAGAGAAGGACAGCTGGGCAACCTTTAAGAGTGCTGAAAGGTCCTGTCTGAGAAGGAATCCCAAGACCCTTGATTTTATGGACCCCCTCTGCCATGTGGGCAGCATCTACTATAGTAAATGTTTCCCCCTCTGCTTCTGGGGAATATTCTCCCTGAGATTCCAGAAAATGATCCTGAGATTTCTTGTACCACAGTCCCCCTCCCCTGCTGATTCCTGGAAAAGGATCTTTGGGGGGGGGGGTAGAAAAATGGATTCTGATGGTAAACAGGGTCTTTCCATCTTTCTTACTACAGTAGAGTGTGCCTCTAACAGTAGGCCTGAACAAAGATGATCTGTCAAAAGGGGCATGAACAAAAGCCCCTTGAAAGGTTCCGCAAAGTCACACAGCTGCATCCAGGCATGGAGCCTAATGCCAATTCTGGAACTGGCAGCCCTTGATGTACCCTCCTCCACATGGGAGAGTAACCTCATGGACACATTGGAAATTGACTGTAGAGTGGCCAGTCTAGATGAGAAGGATTTCCTTTCCTCATCAGACATGGTCTCTGGAACTGAGCTATAGAGTTCTTTGATTAAATCCCTTTGTAGCCTAGTAAAAATGGGAAAGGTACTTTAAGGCTTGTAAGGTGAAGGTAGACAAGATGTAAACTCTCTTGCCGAATTTGTCCATAGCCCTAGACTCCCTGTTAGGGGGACTGACAGTGGAGCTCTCTTGAGCCATCTCCTTCTTGGTGGCTGCCACAACAACCATGGCATCTACCAGGATTCTTTTAGTCCAATAGGGTCGGTCAGAGAGAGCACTAAGGATTTTGCCTGCATGCTTGGGGATAGGTTCTACAGTGTCCAGATCATTCCATGGCCTTGTTGATACCAGGTAGAGTGCATCAGCAGGGGGGATACCCAAGATGTAGACGGCCCGGACCCAAAGGCCTCCATGAATACCGTTTCCTCCAGGGTAAGGTTTTTGGAAGACCATCCACCTCTTTGGCGCAGGATTTCCAAGATGTCTCCAAAGGAGGCATCCTCAGATGGAGGTCTGGGGGACCCTTCCCCTTCCTTGAAATTAGTGTGTTCTGTTATGGATTCCTCTGGGCAATCCAGGTTCCTCCTTTTTCATGTACTCTTACTGGGAATCTCCTTAGTGGGGTGTTCTGGGATACGTCGGAATAGATCTGGTGTTCCAAAGATGGAGGTACTTGAAGGCTTTGCTGGGCCAGCTGTCCTGAGGGGGGCAGTGGTCAGGTCTCAGAAACAGTCTCCAAGGGGGTGAGAAGTGGATCCAAAAGAGTGGGAATGGAGGATCTCCTGGGCATGGAGAGAACCCTCTCCACCACCTTGAAAGCAGAATGGGCCGGAGACACTGAATACCATCCTCCCAGAGCCAAAACTACCGGGAAAGAGCATCTCCGTGCCCCTCCAGCCCTCTGCTCTAAGAGGGAAGCCAGGGCCGAGCTGTTAAATGCAAATTCTCCTAGGGTAAGTGATGGCTCCGAAAACTTCGGACTCGAGGTCAGATCCTCAGAGCTGATATTGTGGCTTCAGCGCCGACAGACGTTCTGTCCTGACACATTTGGGACCGAGCAAGTCGGGGAAGGTGCTGGAGTCGAAGAAGGATCCACTATCAGCTTTGTCACCTTGGCTCTCACGGCATTTGGATATGAGCACTCCAAAGCACTTGGTCGGATTGGAGAAGTAGCTAAAGGTCTAGGTGAATGGACTGTCTGCCCACAGTCCCGGTAGGGGACAGAGCTGGAAAGACCCCCATCTAGATCTGTCTGAAGGAAGTGCCTTATCAATTTGTCCACCTCTGAATCAGAACAGCTGTGGGAAGACCTGACAGATGATGCTGTGGAAGGTGGCCTGGACAAAATCCTACGAGAGCTCTCTTTACAGCAAGAGCCTGTGGTAGGAGGAGGAGGCTCTGAAGACAAAGGAGCTCAGAGCTGAGAAGAAGATTGGGCGGACTTACTGGGATCCTAGTATTTGGGATCCGATGCATTAGGAGCCTTGGCTGGAGGCTTGGCCAAAGATGAGGAAGCAGATTCCCCGGGGAATGTTTTATGCATTCCCTGTCTTCTCTCTGTTTCTTGGAGGGGAGTTCACACATGAAGAAGAAGAACCTGCAGATGGGACCAAAGGAGGTAAAAGGCTCTTCAAAATGAGTTTATTTCTCCTGTCAGCCAGTGCTCTCTGATGAAATCCCCTCGCAGATGGAGCAGGAGGATTCAAGGTGAGCAGGATCAAGACAATATGCACTCCCTGTAGGCATCAGATAAGGGAATCTTGTGCCACAGGAAGTGCAGTTTTTAAACCCTAAAGGCTTCTCAGCCATCCTACAAAAATAAGGGAAGAAAGAAAAAGAAATAGAAGAAAGAAGACAAGGGAAAGAACAATTCCTATCAAGAATGTGCCAGCGGAAGCCAAACTACTAAACTAAGACTTTTTTTATACTATATACCAGAAACACAGGTTAGGAGGTAGGGTAGAGTAGCGGTAAAGGAAAAACTGCACTAGAAAGTCAATCAGCTTAACTGAAACTTTTCCCAAGGAGCTTGAGTCATCGGACCGCAGTGCTTCTCCAAAGAGTGGCAAACACGAGTTGAGGTAATCGGTGAGGGGGTTGAGGCATTATGTGTAGATTAGGAGTTTGAACTTTGCAGCTTAAGCTTTTGAAAGCAGCAGAGTCATATCTGAGGTTGGATCCAAACCCCACAGCTCGAGGAAGAATGAAAATGGCAACATCAGATCATTGGTTTGGCACATGTGCATGAAGGCAGGGGATGATTTGGTAATGCAGATTTGGAAGAGAGTGGAGGAAGTAAAGAGGAGACGAAGATGTTGAGCCAAGAGATGCATGGACTTTGTGAGAGAAGATCTGAGACAGATGGGCAAAACTGTTGAAAGAGGAGGAGTGACTGTGAATCAAGAGAAGTAGTAACAGTAGACATGACATCCAACCCCAAATGGAACAAGGGAGTTAATGATGGTCTTACACTGCTAGCTCACATGCATCTGCTTGTCTGAAAATGATCAATTTAATTAACTTTCTTTCATCATTAATTTATATTTTAATTAATAACAGGAGAAGTTCAGTATTCAGAAGGTGAACCAAGGCAGCAGCAACGAAAATACAAGTAGTCGGTGCAGATAAATACCACACAATTCCCTTCACGTATAGTCTCTCCACCAATAAACCACTCGCAAAGCAAAACAGCTAACAATAAAAAGGCAGTTTTTATTGAGTAAGCGCTTTCACCTACACGGCTTCTTCAGACTCAAATACAAACGACTGATGCACATATTATATACTATTAAAATTAATAAAAAAGCGGGAAACAACTCAATTAGGCAATTAGCGCAGTAACAATCAATTAAAAAACTTCACTTATACACAAAATACTAAAATCAATATAATATCCATGTAATAACTGTAGAAAAACCTAACATTGATAAAACATTGCTGAGACATACTTCTCAATAAAATCTATTCAATATATAGGAATAGGAGGTAGAAAGCTAAGTATAGGTTAGTATGCCTTCAATCTTCTTGTTTTCAAAAACGGTCTAACAGAGACCTTAGCATTAAGGCCTGGTGGAACATCAGATCTTAATTTAATAATCCACATGTTTTCCCTATTCTCAGTGTGTGTTCTAATATCTCCGCCTCTAATGTTGGCATTAACATGTTCAACTATCCTAAAAGTAAAAGTATGCTGAATACCACATCACAAGGCCTTCTTCAGCTATGTCAGGAACATTAAAAGGAGCACAAAGCAGTGTGTAGAACTAATGGTAAATGACACAACCTTCAGTGGACCAGGGTGACATGCAAATCTTCTCGCTCTAATCTCACCCCCCACCCCCCCTGTGAAGTCCCTACTAGCACACACCCCCAACTATCATCAGGGAGCAGGTCCTGGTGGTGCTCACTACAGCCAAAAACACTGCTTCAGTGGGTCCCGACAATAACCCCAACTGCTTCTAAAGAGCCTGAAACATGACCTAGCACTACAACTAGAGGTACTGTTCAATTATAGTCGCAGGTTGCATACTAAGAGAATGGAGGGCTGCAACAGTCATCCTTCACCACAGGGGTGGACCATCAACTGACCCTGGTAACTACAGACATATCAGTCTGACGAGCCTAACAAGCAAAACTATGAAAAGAATTATCATAGAAATGATAGCCAAGGACATTGGCTCCTTAGAAATGAATATTTCCTAAATCTAGTCTTAGGACAGATTTGTAGTAACGGGGTTAAAAAACATGACATCCAACCCCAAATGGAACAAGGGAGTTAATGATGGTCTTACACTGCTAGCTCACATGCATCTGCTTGTCTGAAAATGATCAATTTAATTAACTTTCTTTCATCATTAATTTATATTTTAATTAAACTTTCTTAATTACTGATACCCATCTTAACTAATATTGTCAGTTATACAAGTTATTTAAATACCTCTTCACTCCCATTGTTGTCCATAAATCCAAGTACTGAGTGCTCACCCATCCAACCAGGATTACACTTGAGAAACCTCCCTTATTATAAATTCTCTCTGGTGCATTTTAAACTGTTTGGAATTATTGTAGAATTGCACTGCCTTATTTCACCTTGCTGTCCATTTACCTTGCCTTAAATTGCCTTATTAGCAGTAACTAGCTAGCTGTTTAAATTATTGGGATAGCACTGCACTCAGTACTCTTTTTGTATGTTTGTTATTAAGAGGAATGAGTTGAATCCTCTAGTGGCAGTAGGTGGTAGCCTGGACTATCTGAGTAGCGAAACACACAGGAAGGGCTCTGAGTGTAGTCATTTACTTCTGAGCTTCTTACAGAGCTCAGCAAAGCTCTGCAACCTCGCCTGTGAATCCAAGGTGATTTTGCTGCATTCAGAGCCATCCAGGCTGAGATAAGGAACTTCAGTGTATTTGTTTGCACTTGCACTTGCTAATTTAAAGGATCGCTACTGTTTTATGGTATTTTCAAAGAATTTAAGCAACTGTTTACCTGTAACACCACTCTTCTTGTCTGTTGGTTTACTGATCTTCCTTGATTTAAATTGCCTTGTAGAAGAGTAATCTAGCCAGGGACTTAGCTGTTGGTGCTTTGTCTGTACTTGAGAGTTACTTTTGTTGTGCTTTTACATTAAGAATTTCCAGGGTCATCCATCTTGTGGCAGAAGGTGTTTGCCTGGTTTCTCTGAGTTGGGAAGGACCTCACAGAGCTCAAAGTGTAGTCATTTATTGGTCAGAGGGCATAGGAGTTAGTTTTCAGATTTTTTTCCTCTGGCTATAAAGTAGGTGCGTTTATGCAGAGCTGGTCACCACACAGAGGTGGTCGGCAGTGCCTTGTAGCTTAGATTGTAATATTTACCTAAATCTAGTACTTAGGACTTTAACCTGTAACACAGTAAGGCTTTCAGAGGCGATAAACTTGCGGCAGCTAGTTGGAGCACTGATCTGCACTAATAACAGATCATAGCACTACCTAAGAGCTAGCCTTAATTCCGGATACCACCCCCCCCAGTAAAACTAAATCCCTAAACCATAAAAGACCAGCCCTAACACAAATCCTGACAAAATGGATATGCATTGTCCTAATGTCTCTATGGCCAGCTTGATAGATACGAGCATCCTGAGACAATGTAGCAATCATCTTATATACTCTGGCAAACTTTTAATCCTTAAAGAAACTAACACAGTATTCGAGAGATGTACATATATGATTTCCTTGGAGGCTAAAATCCTACTTATTAACAAGGTTGTCAAGAACACACACTTTACATCCTACATATGTACCGCTCACCACACCCATATAGACCTTCATATGCTAGGGCACTAAAAAGAAACCTTTCCAAACCTCAAATACCTCCTAAGCCATCTAACTGCAGCACCTGTCCTTAGCAATCACTAAAGCACATACCAAAAGCAACACCTAACACCACACATAAGCCTGCACCCAATGATCCTCAAAGAGCAAACCCATAAGGCAAGCAAACACTTTACCTAATACTCTTGCCATAGGGGATTCTACTGTATGATACACAGATGCCCTTCTCACCAGGCTGGACAAGGAGAATGTAACTGCTAGTAGCCTACCTGGAGCTACAATCAGTAATATTACACATGTACTCAAGTCACCACACCACTTATACCAATATGATTCGATTGTAGTCCATGTGGGTGTAAATGACCTGAGACGTATCTTACTGAACTACATGCACAGAGACATGTGTTGCAGACAGGTACATGCATTGCAATGAACAGCATTCTACCTTCACCTAGGATGATGCCACAGTATGAACAGAAAACAACAGATTTTAACAACTGGTTTAGTTTCTGGTGTCATTCCAGGGGGATCCAATATCTATTAGCATGGGAGAACATAGATATCAGACCAAGTTGCTTTGCCAAGGATGGTTTGCCCTTGTCCCCCTGGGCTTTCAGATATTGGCTAAAACTTTATCAACCCCCTTAGAGCCTTTTTAGACACTGTCACAGTAACAAAACTACCAACATAGTAAAAAAAAAAAAATCACAGCAACCTTAAGGTGCTACTGCTCAATGTCAGGAGTCTAAACTAGAAACTCCACACCTTGCAATCTCTCCTCACTCTGGAGAATATAGACATCTGTACTGTTCCCAAGACTTGTTTTAAAGCTGCAGAAAGTAGTCCGGCTGTGCAAGGTTACAGTGACTTCCACACATTTTGACCAACAACAACACAGACATGAGCTAAAAGTGAAGGTATCTTGATTTACGTTAGCAACAAATACAACTCCAGGTTAATTAAGCAGGATGATACCCTAGAGTTCATCCATGTCCAGGTCTCCATAGACAAGGTTCCATACCATGTCCTGGCCAACTGCAGGTTACATTCTATGACCAACAAAACTCACTCAAAACATGTACCTGGACCTATTGGGAGGTGCTCAACATACAGCTAAACACCCTATTCATGGGAGACTTTAACTCCGCCTCTATGGACTGGGAAACATACACTGCCTCTAACTCACAGCCACAATGTTTCCTGGACTTTGTCAACACAAACACCCTGGACTAGATTGTGTGCACTCCAACTAGGGGCTCAAACATGCTAGAATTGGTACTCAACAGCATGGAAGAGCATTACCCCCCACCCCCACCCCCATGTCACTTCCTCATTGGTGAGGTTGGATTACAAAGCTTTCTCCCTCAAAATAAAAGTCAACCTGGAAAAACTAACTACACCAGAAACAGTTAGAAATGAATCTAGAGCTAACTACATCCTGTTTAGTGACAGTCTGTAAAAATTCAAAGCTCCTGCCAACCCCAAGAACACAGCTGCCTCTGCAGAATTGTTCATAGAAACCCTGTACAAACATGTAAATGGCTGCATTAAGGCTGCTATGCCTACCAGAAGCAATCCCAAATCTAACAGCAAAAACAAACCCCACTGGTGGAATCCTAACCTTAACAGAATATACAACAAAAGAAAAAAAGTCAAGGTCAAAATCAGAAACAGCAATTCTCACAGAGACAAGAGCCTTCTGATTCAACTAAGCTAGAAATTAAAAGACCTAATAAAGTCCAATGAGGCCAATTATGACATCAGGATAGGCTCTCAGGCTAAAGACAATCACAAGGCCTTCTTCAGCTATGTCAGGAACATTAAAAGGAGCACAAAGCAGTGTGTAGAACTAATGGTAAATGACACAACCTTCAGTGGACCAGGGTGACATGCAAATCTTCTCGCTCTAATCTCACCCCCCAACCCCCCTGTGAAATCCCTACTAGCACACACCCCCAACTATCACCACGGAGCAGGTCCTGGTGGTGCTCACTACAGCCCAAAACACTGCTTCAGTGGGTCCCGACAATAACCCCAACTGCTTCTAAAGAGCCTGAAACATGACCTAGCACTACAACTAGAGGTACTGTTCAATTATAGTCTCAGGTTGCATACTAAGAGAATGGAGGGCTGCAACAGTCATCCTTCACCACAGGGGTGGACCATCAACTGACCCTGGGAACTACAGACATATCAGTCTAACGAGCCTAACAAGCAAAACTATGAAAAGAATTATCACAGAAATGATAGTCAAGGACACTGGCTTCCTACAAACACTGAACATATCCCAGTATGGCTTTGTCAAGGGAAGGTCTTGCCTACTCAAACTGGTAAACTTCTTCTAGAGGGTCACTAAGGATATGGACAAGAGGAAAAACTGTGCACACCACTTACCTCGACCTGTCCAAGATGTTCAGTACAATATTCCACTCAGGTGCTGCTGACAAACTCTCAAAGTACAGTTCTGTAAAATCTTACCTTGACAGCAGATGTCCTTCTCTTCACTGCTGCAGTATTCTTAACATGAGGGATCACCTGCCAAGGGTGGCCCGATATCCGGCCAGTATACCAAAGCCTTTAAGGTGTAGGGCATAAAGGTGATGTCCGGACATATCACCCTCAGAACTGACATCCCCAGGAGGAACACCAGCTCTAGGATACTAGAGGGTAGCATACACATCCAGAGGCACAAAAGAGGAGGAGGGAGGATTGAACACTGCAACAGTGAAGAGAAGGGCATCTGCTGTTATGGTAAGATTTTAAACAACTGTATTGTGTCCTTCCTTTTCACTGTTGCAGTATTCTTAACATGAGGGAGAGTGCAAAAGCTCAGGAAGAAGATAGGGAGAAGGAAGGGCCAGCAGAGCCTTCTAGGGACCCATAAAAGAATGGCCCTAGCAAAACCTGCTCTAGCTCTGGATAAGACATCCAAATTGTAGTGCTTTGTAAAAGAATGCACCGAAGACAGGTAGCTGCCTCAAGGATAGAATTAGTATCCAACACCTTGAAAAAATCACCAAAAGAAGCTATAGACCTAGTAGAGTGAGCCTTAACCATAGAAAGAAGGCTCTTACCATGATAAGAATAATAAAAAATGGCTTTAGAAATCCAAGAGGAAATAACCTACTTAGAAACCGTCAAACCTAATGATGTAGGATGAAAAGAAACAGAAAGCTGATCAGATTTTCTAAAAACTTTAGTTTTGTTCAAATAAAATCTGAGTTGTCTATGCACATCCAGAGTGTGCAACACCGTTTCACTAGCAGATTGCAGAGAAGGGGAAAAAGTGGACAAATTAATGGACTGCTTAAGACAACTCATTCACCACCTTAGTCATAAAAGAATATTTGTACATAAAGACACACTGTCCTTATGAAAAATATGGTAAGATGTTATCCAGAACAATTAATCAATGAATTGATTAGAGAAGTTCAGGACAAGAGGGCTGAAGTTTTTTATAAACCAGTCTTGAGTACGATAGGAGGTAGTAATGTGGGTGACATAAGTATGGTACCAAGGGCCAGAGAATACAGTACTGCAGCCCTCATTACTAGATATAGTGTCAATGCTTCAGCTTTATACTCCCTTATTAACAAAAATTGGTCATTGATTATGAATGACAATGTTCTCAGGCACAAATTCTGTGAAACACCAAGAATAGTGTTCCAACGAGGGCAAAATCTGAGAAACATATACACAAAGAGGTATGGATAAATGTAATATATGCAACCTTTGCAAACACATGCAGGTTGGCCAATGCTTTACATTGAGGAAACAGAAATATGTGACCAAGTATAAATTTAACTGTCAGAGTAGAGCAGTAGTGTACATGGCTCAGTGCCAACACTGTCTGGCTTTCTATATTGGAAAAACAGACAGCAGGTTAAAGGAAAGAGTATATGAGAAATATTATATTTCTAAAATGAAAAAAGAAAGTGCCCTAGCTAGACATGTTGAAGCATTCCCAGACCATACTTTTAAATTTAGGGCTATTGACTGTGTGAATTCAAATGGAAGAGGTGGTCCTGATTCATTACTGTTGGAGAAACTTGAATTGAGGTGGCAGCTTCGTACAGACGCCTGCCATTTCCAGGATTGAATGAAGTACATTCTATCCTGTGTATTCTTAAATTGAAAAACCTAGAGAGGTAGGCTCATGAAAGTTGGAAGTGTGTCCATACCCTCTGGTTGTAAGGTTCTGTTATGCGGATAGAATGTGCTTGGATAAATTATCTTAATATTTTAATATTTTTAAAAACATTTTTTAGAATGAAGTTAATAAAAATATAAATGGAATAAGTAAGTATGTTAATTACGAATTTTAGGCTAAATATTTTAATATGACGATATTTAAGGTATTATTCGTAAATTATTTAAATAAATGCACAGTTAATATGTGGATGTTATAGGGAAGGGTGTTTTAAATGGAGGTGTGTCATGTGACTGATGATATTTTATTTAAACTTTGCATTTGTAGATGTCTGTTATCTGAAGAAGTCTCCCTATAAGGAGAGATGAAAAGTGCTTAATAAAACGGACCTTATATTTCATTTGTGGGTGACCAGTGGAGTGATTTTCTAGCTTTCTTATCCAGTTTGTGTTTTTTTCGGCTTTTTTGGTGTTTACATGTGTGCAGCAGCCATGGAAATCTCCTAGGGTACACCTTCATCAAACTTGCAAAATGACAGCATAGGAGACCTGACTTTACACATAGAAGCACTGTCCCAGAGAGTGGACAACCTCTCTAAAAGGTTTGATGCATCAAACGAAACTCAGAATGGAGGGACAACAAATTGCAATCTGGTTCCAGCATCAGCATCTCCAAAGGCGGAAATGCAGGTTACACAGGAAACTGCTCACTCGAGCAGTTTTACGAATGGAATGTGTTCCTCTGAAACCGCCCGATCTTCCTATTCAGCAGTAACAATAAACAACAACTTGAATCAACCAGAGTGAGGTACAAGCCCTACCAATGAAGCAAGGACCAACTGTGGATTAATAAATATCAGCGGAACACCCTCGGGGCTTATTGGAGCTCCTAATTTGGAACATTGGTTATTCACGTCATTGGGATTTAATAACGAGAGTGAGGACCAACAGGAGAGGTAGCTGACATTTCTTCATTATTGCAGCAATTTGATAACAGGTTAGTAAAGTACAAAAAAACTACAGTTAGAAATTAACTACATTAAAGAGTGTATCAGCGAGGGTATTGTACCTAAAGGGCTGAGGAGTTGGAAATACCCTACGGGACTGATAGAGAGGTCTGATGTTCATACAGACCTGTTAAAATTATTCAACAAACATGGCTTAGAGTTACTGGACTTGATTTGCACTCATTATAAAAAGAATGCTGAAGTCTTAGTCAAGGAGGCTACAGAATTAGATACTTTAATAAAGGCTGATGCAGCTTTTCAGCAATACAGGTTTGAATATGAGAGGAAATATTCAAGCATAGACCAGTACATGGTCAAACTTAAGGCTATGAAAGTTAAGAAGCTGCAGAGGGGCAAGCAAGCTTACTCTACAGGCACAGCGTACCCTAAACTACCTTCTTCACAAATTAATTCCTTGCAAAACAGGAATGGGACTGCTGAATTTGCACATATGTCAGGTGAACATATGGAAAGTAATGATGAACCTAACCATACACATAATACACCAGAACGAAGGAGAAGCGCATATATAGCAAACAGTAGAAAAATACAGAACAATGAGGCAAATGAAACAATGGAGGAAGGAAATTTTCAGAACAGAGCACTGGACCATCGCCCTTATCCAGTACCCCAGAATGGGAGGGGGGACAGGCCACAATGCCAGAACAGCAATACCAACACGAACAAGAGGAACAGGCGCAGATAATTTATGAAGAGGAGCAACCTGAACACATTTGTGAGATTGTATATAACTCTGACCGTGACTTTAAAATATATAATTATACAACGATGAACATTGAACAGAGCTTGGCGGACCTTTTATCCAAGGGGCAGAGGTTTGTTCCTTCATGCAAACTGGACATTGCAAATACACTCATAGACCTTAAACTTTTCATAAGAAAACTAAATTTTAGGGTGCTATTTGGTCAACACAATAATGTCATGAATGAGTACAACTTGGCTAGTACATTTTATCCACCTTTACACCCTACTTTGCATCTCTTCGAACAAATTTGTGACTTGGACTTATGAAACATAATAGAACAAGATAACAGGCAGAATATTTTTGTCCAGAACATTAGTAAGAATGAAAAATTGCTGTTAGAAGGGCTATGACAGGGAGCGATACGTGTAATGCAACCCGATAAAGGGGGGTGGGTTGGCAATCATGTTTACTGATGATTACATCAACAGGATGGAAAATGCGTTGAACAGTGAAACTTATGAGGAGGTCTCTATATCAGAGGTCAATAGAGCTTATTTAAGAATTAAATCTTGGTTAAATGGCTTGTTCTTTGAGGCTAGGATTAATATAGACCTCCAACTATTTAGTGATGCCAGCCCCAAGAATTTCAATATTTTTTGGAATACCAAAGGTCCATAAAAGTGCTATAAACCCCCAGAGACATTTGGTGGATACAAGGCACAGTATTACATACTCCCTGGCAAAGGTCATAGATCAAAAGTTGAAGAAATATGTGACCCAAGAGAGTCAAATTTGCAAAGACTCCTGGCCCTTCCTCTCAAATATTAATGCATTAGAGTTTAACCCCATTTATAATTTTATTACAGTTGATGTAAAAGAGCTATACTCTTCTATTCCTCATGTAGAAGGAGTAGAGTGGGTAAGCTACATGATGCGCAGTAAAGGAGCAGCTGAGGATGAAGTTTCCCTTGTATGTGAACTCATAGATATAGTGCTAACACAGAATTTTCTAACTTTCAACAAGTATTACTTGCAGAAAGTTGGGGTAGCCATGGGTTCACCATGTGGTGCCAGCCTAGCGAACTTAGTAATGGCATACTGGGAGTGGCATTTTGTGAGAAAAAATGAGGATACTGCCAACCGGATTATCCATTACACTAGGTTCTTGGATGATATTTTTATGATTTTTAATGGGGATGAAAAACAAGCTACAGATATGGTTACCTATTTTCATAGGTTCATAGGTTCATAGGTTCATACTTGGCTATCTGCCCGAGGGCATTTACAAGCCTAGCCCATCGTTTTGTGGCTTACGCCACCCCTTTAGTATGGGGAACTATACCCATTATTTTGCTGTGCCTCTGTCGAGCAGTGACACTGAGGTAATCCCTGGGGTATATCTGCGATCTCCCATCCATTGGTCAAGATTTCTCTTGAACAAGGCCAGCGAGGTGCTCTGCCTCACATGTACCGGGATTTTGTTCCACAGCATAGGGAGTCTTTGGGTGATGAATCTATCCCTCCAGCACGTCCTATTAATAGCCGTGTGGAGGTTTAAGTCTCCCGCCCTTGTGGCTCTGATGGATCTAGATTTTTTGAGGTGAAGCATATTCATCAAATCTGGGTTTGACATGGCCTTGTATGTTAGGCAAAGGTCACCTCTGAGCAAGCGGTAAGCGACTGAATAGAGCTGGAGTTCTTTCAGTCGGGCAGCATAGGATAGATTTTTGAGACCCTTTATCCTTTTGGTGAGGAACTTTTGTGGCCTCTCCAGCTGCTGCAAGTGTCGGGTCAGATACATTCCGAATGGGGCATTGTACTCAATCATTGGTCTGATGAGTGATGAGTAAAGGGAGACTATAACCTCCCTTGATCTAGATGAGAATCCCTTCATGATAAGGTGGGCAATGTAGAATGTCTTCCTAACTACTTTAGCTACATGGGTGTTGAATGACAGACTACTATCAACCTGGGTCCCCAGGTCCCTGATAACTTCTTCTGTGCTCAGTGGATTGCCACCTATTTGGTAGCTAGGGTAACCTTGTTTTTCCCGAAGGGTATGACTATGCATTTTTTGGCATTTAACTTTAGGCCGTGGCTCTGGCACCAGTTATCCATTTCTGTGAGACCCTTCTGAAGGATATCTGTGTCAGATGTGTTTTCTACTATGGCCCAGTTTGCAGTCATCTGCAAACTTTGTCAGCCATAACCCTCCTGTGTTTGCTTGTACTGGAAAAGTAGATGCCAAACAAGAGTGGGCCCAGGACTGAGCCCTGTGGGACACCACTTGTGACAGGCTTTGAGTCTGACATGGCGCCAGCAACTCTGACCCTGTGGGTTCTGTCACTCAGCCAGTTTGCAACCCATCTTGTGATGTATGGGTTAACATTTAAGCTGATGAGTTTTTCAATGATACCCGAGTGGGGTATTGTATCGAAGGCCTTAGCCAGATCGAGGTAGGCTGTATGGACTGCCTTTCCTCATCAATGGCTTTGGTGACTGTTTCAAAAGTCAACCAAGTTTAAAAGGCATGATCTGCCTTTGACAAAGCCAAACTGGGTTGGATCCAAAGTCTGCAAATTCCCTATGTCTTTATTTATGAGGTCCATTATGATCCTCTCCATGGCTTTGCAGATAAGGCTTGTCAAGCTAATGGGACGGTAATTTCCAGGGTCGGTGGAGGCACCGCCTTTGTGAAGTGGGACCACAGTTGCAGTGCGCCACTCCCTGGGTACGTTTCCAGAGGTAAGACTTTGATTAAACAGCTGTCCTAGCTGTGGGTTTAATTCCTCATTGAGTTCGTGGAGCACACAGCCAGGGACACCATCAGGTCCCATGGATGCTGTGTTTTTTGCTTTGGAGAGAGCAGTTCTCACTTGGGCGCTGGAGATGTTGGGGGGCTGCAATCGTTTGGTATAGATATCTCTCCTTTTGGGGAGGGGGAGAAGTTTGCACTGAACCTGTCAGCCAGTATGTTGGCAATGTCTGTAGGATCAGTAATCTTCACATCATTTTGAACTAGTTCTGAGCATATCTGGGAGTTTCCTCCTAGGTTTCTAACATAGCTAAAGAAGGCCTTATGATTGTCTTTTGAGTCTTTAGCTATTTTTCTCTCAAATTTGCTTTGGATGATTTTATGAGAGCTCTTAGTTTTTACTTATAGTGATCAAGGGTGTCTTACCTTTTAAGGATTTTGCTCTATCTTGTAGTAGCTTCCTCCTTTTGTTGTAGAGTTTGTTTATGGCTGGGGTCCACCAGACTGGACGCTTGCCTTTGGTACAAAGAGTCTTTGTTTTGCTTGGGATTGCCTTATCCATGCAGTCCTGCAGGTGCTGGTAGAAGGCATTTGTAAGTGATTCAGCGGCTTGAGTACTGTTTTCTGCGCTCGGGGCCTTAAAGGAGACCACACTAGTCTTTAGAAGTGTGAAGTCGGCTTTTGAGAAGTTCTTTACTGTGGTCTTTTTATTTCAGGTGGGGTGGGATGAGGACCTCCAGCGAGATTAGTTTGTGATCTGATCTCACCAGTGAAGGGTATACTTCCGGTGTTGAACATTGTGCTCCCATGTTCGTGATGATGAGATCAAGTATGTTATCTCCTCTTGTGGGAATGGTGACTAGTTGTTCCATGGCATTTGAGTTTATGAATTCCAGGAACTTTTGGGCTAGGGTGTTTGGGCTTGAGTAGTGTTCCCAGTCTATATTTGGGTAACTGAAGTCACCTAGTATGATGGTGTTTGGTGATACATTTATCCCCTCTAGTGTTTTCAAGAAGGCCATGTGAGGTTCCTGAGTTTGTGAGGGTGGCCTGTAACATGCTACAATTTGCAGAGCAGTCTTGCCTACGGTTAATTGCACCTGGATGGTCTCCGATGCATCATGCGTTGCCACCAGTCTTGAGGTGTGGGTGTCCTTGATGAATATGGATACCCCCCCCCCTTTCTTGGTATTTTCCTGATTTTGGGGCCGGAACGCATGATATGAGGTAAAACCTGATAGCGCTGGGGTGCTCTCAGGAGCCTTGAACCAGGTTTCTGTCACAGCACAGACATCGATGTTCTCCATACTGAGAAGGGCCTCGAGTGCGTGCATTTTTAGATTTAGACTTCTGGCATTGAGCAGCATTACCCTTAGTTTTTTCCGCTTTTGTGTTCTAGGGTGGTAGGTTTAGAATTTGAGCCTTGCCTAAAAAGGCACTATGGGGGTGGCAAGAGCCTTTGCCAATATCCGAATCCCAGGGTGACAGGTGCAAGCCGTCCTCTTGCGGCAGCGTGGCTTGTCCAGCATGTCATCCCAGGCAGACAGATACTGGATCCCCTTTGAATGACACCAGTGTTTAAGCCAATTGTTAAAGCTGATCATCTTATCTCTGTATTGTGGCATCATTCTTGGTGAAGGTAGGATACTGCTCAAGGTCAGGGTCATACCTGCCTGGGCTACATAATCAGAGAGCTCCTCAATGTCTCTTTTCATGTAGTCCAAGGAGGTGCGTCTCAGGTCGTTTACACCAGCGTGGACAATGACTGAGTCATATTTGTACCTGCTGTTGAGAGACCTGAGTGCTTGCGTTATGTGGCGGATTCTAGCGCCCGACAGACAGCTTACTGTGACCTTCTCCTTACTCAGTCTGGTGAGCGGGACATCAGTGTGTCTGACTATGGAGTCACCAATGACTAGTGTGTCTGGCATTGTGTTTGGCCTTAAGGGCTGTGACTGTTTGACACTCTGACTGTGAGGTCTATGTGTTGCAGGTGTTGTGTTCTGAGGTGGTGGTTGTTTGGGTGTCTGCTTTGGTGGCCTCTGCTGTTTTGGTAGATTTTGATCAGAGCCTCCGAGTATGTCTTTGTGTGTTTATGTGTATGATTTGAGGTTGTAATGGTACTATGTGAGACTGGGTCTATAGTGTGTGTGGTAACCTTCTCCTCCTGACTGGTCTTGCCAGTCCTATGTTGAGAGAGCTCAGCCTCCAGTTTGGCCGTATAGTTGCATCTCTCGCATGTATTTGTGTTTTGTGGGAGGAGGAGAGGGTTGTCTGTGTACATGAGGCAATTGTAACATTGCCTCAATATTCCCAGGTTCACCAGCTGAGCAGGAGAGGACACTAGCAACTGATCCCTCGACATGCTAGAAGGATAGACAAAAAACTTTAAAAAAGATTCCGGGGGATGTGGGTGACCGAGAAATGGGGGGTTGCCTTTTTGGGGTGCTATCTATAAGAGTGCCGTATCAAGGTAATAAGTACTGTAGGAGCAAGTGCTAGGTTTAACAGATAGAGAATAGTCTACTTAGAGTCAAGTAGAGATGATCTTTTTAGTTATAGGATACGCTGATTAGATCAGTAGTATAGGTCAAGGAAGGTAGTTTCAAGGGAAAATTTGAAGAGTGGACTTTAGGTAGCCCGAATAGTTTAAACCTGCTTAACCCAGTTTTTTACATTTACTTTCAGCACTGAATCAATAGCCTATTTGGATGCAAATCTAAGGAAAGATAGCATTACCAACAGTTACTGTGCACATATTTTCCAGAAGGAAACATATTCCAACACATTTCTTCACTTTACTAGTTGCCATCCATTACATCAAAAACATTCAGTAGTCAAGGGGCAATTAGTAAGAGCTGCCTGGATGGTGACAAGTGATGATGAATTTGTGTTGGAATGCAATAACCTGAGGAACATGTTTAGGGTAAGATGTTATCCAGAACAATTAATCAATGAATTGATTAGAGAAGTTCAGGACAGGAGGGCTGGTGGTTTTTATAAACCAATCTTGAGTATTAAGGATACGATAGGAGGTAGTAATGTGAGTGACATGAGTATGGTACCAAGGGCGAGAGAATACAGTACTACAACCCTCATTACTAGATATAGTGTCAGTGCTCCAGCTTTATACTCCTTTATTAACAAAAATCGGTCATTGATTATGAATGACAATGTTCTCAGGCATAAATTCTGTGAAACACCAAGAATAGTGTTCCAACTAGAGCAAAACCTGAGAACCATATTACAATACAAGACAAAAGGTGCAAGTACACGAACAGGTATGGGTAAATGTAATGTATGCAACTTTTGCAAACACATGCAGGTTGGCCAATGCTTTACATTGAGGGAACAGAAATATGTGACCAAGCATAAATTTAACTGTCAGAGTAGAGCGGTAGTCTACATGGCTTAGTGACAATACTGTCCGGCTTTCTAGATTGGAAAAACAGACCACAGGTTAAGGGAAAGAGTATATGAGCATTTATATTATATTTCTAAAATGAAAAAAGAAAGTGCCCTAGCTAGACATGTTGTAGCATTTCCCAGACCATACTTTTAAATTTAGGGCTATTGACTGTGTGAATTCAAATGGAAGAGGTGGTCCCAATTCATTACTGTTGGAGAAACTTGAATTGAGGTGGCAGCTTCATACAGACGCCTGCCATTGTCCAGGATTGAATGAAGTATATTGTATCCTGTGTATTCTTAAATTGAAAAATCTAGAGAGGTAGGCTCATGAAAGGTGGAAGTGTTTCCATACCCTCTGGTTGTAAGGTTCTGTTATGCGGATAGAATGTGTTAGGATAAATTATCTTATTATAAATTTTTTTGAACAAAGTTAATAAAAATATAAATGGAATAAGTAAGTATGTTAGTTATGAATTTTAGGCTAAATATTTTAATGAGGATATTTAAGGTATTATTCGTAAATTACTGAAATAAATGCACAGGTAATAAATATGTGGATGTTATGGGGAAGGGTGTTTTTAAATGGAGGTGTGTGTTAAGTGCCACATGACTGATGATTTTTTATTTAAACTTTGCATTTGTAGATGTCTGTTATCTGAAGAAGTCTCCCTATAAGGAGAGACGAAAAGCGCTTAATAAAATGGACCTTATATTTCATTTGTGGGTGGAGTGATTTTCTAGCTTTCTTATCCAGCTTATGAAAAACTAAAAAAAGAGGAAAAGCCATAAAGGCTTGGAGCTCAAGACACGTCTGGCAGAAATAAGGGCTAAAAAAAGAACAGTCTTCAAGAACAATGCTGTAAGAAAGCTGAAGCTGCAGGCTCAAAAGGAGCCCAAGTCAATTTCTCCAAAACAAAATTAAGATCCCAGGAAGGAGGAACAGATTTCCTGGGAGGTCCAATATTAAGGATGCCTTTAAGAAACTGTTTGGTCTAAAACCTAGGGGCTTAAGGAGGAGCTAAAGGCAGACAAGCAGAAATAGCTGAGAGATGGGTTTTAATAGAAGAATATGCCAACCCAGCATTGAGCAGTTCACACAAATAAGGCAGTACCAAAGGAACATCCACAGTAAGTGGGTTCAGATTATAAGAAAGGCACCAAACAGAAAACCTCTTCCGTTTGAACAAGTAGGATTTCCTAGTAGTGGGTTTTCTGGCCTCCTGCAGAACCCAAAGCATGTACTCAGAATATAGGGAATCAAAATCCTATCACCCACAGTGCAGTTGAAGAGTGGACAGGTGGAGATGGAGGAAGAGTGGACAAGTGGGGATGGATGTCTTGTGTGAGAAGATCCACCCTGTGAGGTAATCTGCGATGATTACCCTTGACTAAGTGCAGAACAAGAGGAAACCAATGCTGGACAATGAAACAGAAACACATCCCTGTGAAGCATCCGCTCACAAGATTGTGTTATGGATCTGCTTAGGGAGTCTACCACAACATTCTGACTTGAAGGAATGCACACCACCTGAAGTGTGACTTGGTACTGAATCGCTAGCTCCCAAACCTGGAGTGCCAACCTGCAAAGAAGATAGGACCTTGCCCACCCCCCCCCCCTTGTTTGTTGATGCACCACATTACTGTGGCATTGTCTATAAGGACAGGATTTTTAGAGCCCTGTTGAAAACAGAGGATGGAAAGCAGTTAGGGCCAAAAGAAGAGTTCTCATCTCCTTGATACTGATGTGGTCCTTATGTTGCTGAGGTGACCAAAGGCCTTGCACCTGTAGGTGTCTGAAGGAAGCCCCCCAACCCTTGTCTGAGGCATCTATGAACAGCTCTTGAGATGGAAGTGGGGGTTGAAAGTGAAGCCCTGTATTCAATGTCAGTTGGTAAATCCACCACTGAAACTCCAACTTGAGACATGGAGGAAGAGGAATTGCAAACTCTAGAGGATGAGCATGCTGTAGCCAAATTGACTTTAGATGTCAATTAAGCTTTCTCATATGCAATATGGCAAAGTGAAGCTTAGGGATGGTGGATGCCATGAATCTCAGAGCCCTCCAAAATTCCTTGTCTGAAATCAAGGCCAGAGGAAGAAGGGACTGAAAAAAGAAATCAGAGAAAAAGCCTTGGGAGGAGGCAGGGATGCTAGCATAGGAACAGTCTGGATCCTGCATCCCAGAAAAACATGAACCCGTGATGGGGACAGGAAGGACTTTTGAAAATTTACAGTGAAGCCCATGCTTTGCAACAGAACAATGACCCACTGATGGTGCTGTAAAAGAATCTCTGGAGAGGAGGCTTGAATAAGAAAGTCATTAATGGAAAGACCCGAATGCCTTTGAGCCTGCAAAAAACAATCACAGGAGCTAGGCATTTGGTGAATAACCTTTGGGCAGTAGAGGCCAAAGGGCAAAGCAGAGAACGGAAAATACCAGGAAGCAACAGAGAAATGTAAAACCTTCCTGAAAAGGGGATGAATAGGGATATGGAGGTAAGCATCCTTGAGATCCAGAGAAATCAGGAAAGCCTGCGGAAGCAGCAAAGGGAACAAAGTCTGAAGGGATAACATTCAAAAGGAAGGAACCTTCGGAAAAGTATTCATGTGAGAAAGATCCAGAATGGGTCTCCAAGTACCCTCTTTCCTGGGGACCAAAAACTTTCTAGGATAAAACTCTTTCCCCCTTTGAACAGCTGGAACCTCTTGAATAGTTCCCTGAGTCAAAATATCCTGAAGCACCTGTGGAAAAAAGTGTAACTGGTCTTGAGGTGGTAAGGAATCCCTATGAAGGGGGGAAGAGATTTCCAAACCATGAAATACCCTTGGCAAATGATGGAAAGAACCCAAGAATCCTGAGTTATGAATAACCAGACAGGAAGAGACAGAGAAAGACAATGTGAGAGAGGAATGTGACTGGGAAGAATCCAAAAGTCAGACATCACATGGTTTAGCAGGAAAGGAAGGCTTCTGAGCAAGATGGGTCTGTGTAGACCTAGCAGGGGGGACCCTCCTACCACGTTTCTTGCCTTTAGATGGAGGACAAGACTACCTTCTAACAAAAGCCGGTTTACTGGGATAGTTTCTCTGGAATTTTGGCATGGGGAAACAAAAATATGTTTTAGGTCCTGTAACTCTTTGCTTTTTTCCTGCAGGGACTTGAACAAATCAGCTGCAGCAGCACCAAACCAACATTTGTTGTCCAGAGGAACATCCATCAACTTAGCCTTAATATTATCAGGCAGAGGTTGAAGCCATAGCCAGGAATATCTCCTCAACAAAGAGCCAGAAGCAGCAGTCCTAGAAGAAGCATCTGCTGCATCATAACTGCATTTAATTGTATAGCGTCCTGCCTGGGAAGAAGCCCCTAAGATAGACAAGGCAGAAGTCTTTCCCTCAGAATCAGGAAGGTCAAAAATAACCTGGCAAGCCTGAGAAAGGAGACTCAAAACATATCTGGTCATATGAGTCTGATAATTAACGGCCTGAAAGGCTACGGTGGCTGAAGTATAAAGCTTTTTAACCAGACTTTCCATAGTCTTGCTGTCCTTATCAGAAAGAAGAAGCTTGGTAGAAGGCAGTTAGAAGGCTTGTCAGATGCCACAGAGACCACTGAAGGGTCAACAGATGGACACTTGCACAGTAATCTGCAGTCATCAGGCACTATATAAAACTAAATATTTTTTTTTTGGAGCAGGGGGCTGAGAGTCTGGGGCCTGAGACGCAAAAGAAAAGGCATCCAATAAAGCAGCCAAATCAGGAAAAACAGCAGAGGGTCTTTTAGATTCCATTTGAAGGAGTTCATAATATCTCCTCTGCACTTCAGACACTTGGGAACAATCCTATTTAAAGAATTCCATCATCTTGGCAATGGTATCTCCAAAGGAAACCTCAAAAGAAGATTCAGGACTAGTAGACTCCTCTTCCTCAGAGCCATAATCCAAAGGGGAAGGAATTTGGGTAGAATATGCCAGGGATTCCTCAGCAGAATCTTTTTCTTCAGAGGAATCCTGATCCCTAGATTTCTTGAGGGGATAAGATGTTCAAGGAGGAGCCAGGACAGAGACCCCCTGAGGAGGCTTCAAGGCCATAAAAGCACTGAACAAACTTTGTGTAAACTTCTGCCATTCACTTTGAGTGTCCTTTGGAGCAGAAGAAATATGTTTTGTCTTTTGCTTCTTCTGTTTCTTTTTTAAAGGGATGTCCTCCTTATGAAATGCAGAAGGCTCCAACGTCAGCCTACATTCAATAATTGTAGTCAGGACTTCCTCCCTTACCAGTATTTGAGGAACCCCCTAGGCCCTTTGGTCATAATCAGCTGCGGTTTCCCCTGAAAATCCAAAATGTACATCTGCAAGGCCTCTGAGGATATGTAAGACGTCGGACCCATGCCAGCTTCCAAACTGGTCATGGGAAAGGAATCCAACCCTGAACCAGATGATTCTCTGCGCTTTCACCAACCTTGAGAGAGATGTCTGGTGGAGGAGGCACAGCCAAAGAATCTGACCTGACATTTTTGGCCTGCTTCTTCGAAGACGGCTGACAGTCAGACCAGGAAGTACCTTCCATAGTGTCTTTCACTAAAAACTTTAGACAATGGTTTTCAAGATAGATAGCAAGGGATGAAAGATGACTATGTAAGGTCTTTGGAACAAAAGCCTGACAAACAGTACAGGATATATGATTATGAGAAGCACCTAAACAAAACAAGCACCACTCGTAGAGGTCTTTATGGGGAATCTGTCTCCCACACTGGCATTTACCCTTTCTGGATGACATGATACCCCACAGTAACACAAATGCTAAAAACAAAAAAGGATAAGCAAAAAACCCCAATGGGGCACTTATCTGAATAGCTAGGTAAACCAGCAACAAATCGAGCAATCAGATCAACAAACAAAGATGGCATCTGGACTCGAGACAAAGAAGTTCTGAGGATGATATGTTCAGATATCACATTTATGCCCTACGCCTTGCTCAGACAGCACACTTCTCAGATGTCAAGGCTAATGCCAAAGGCCTCTGGCTCAACAAGTTCACAGACGGCTGTAATTTTGAGCTATCGTAGATTCCCCTCACCACACAAACATCCTACAAGAGGGTCTGACACTAACAAATGATTGGTGCCAGAGCCACAGACTAAAACTCAATGTGAAGAAATGCATTATAGTGCTCTTTGGGAAGTCATCCACCCAAGATAAAACACCCCTAAGAGTTGATCCGGTAGTTAGGGATTTGAGAACATATGTTGACAGTAATTTGGCCTTCAACCAATATGTAGCCAAGATAGTAAGAAAAGCATTCTGTGTCACCCAACTCATAAGTAAGAGTATGGCATCCAGGTCAAACGAAGTTATAGTACCACTTTACTCACACCTTATCAGACCCATCATCAAATACAATACCCCCTTTGGCATGCACGTAACCAGGCACCTGCAACAGTTGTGACACCCTCAAAGATTTCTAACCAGGATAATCCGGGGTATGAATACCCTCTCCTACAGAGATCACCTTAGAGCCCTATTTCTGTATTCAGTCTCCTGTAGTTTACTGACAGGTGATCTCGGCCTGGTATTTTAAAGCGTCCTCAGACCCAACTCTGATGGACCTCTTGCACATCCGCAAAATAAACAGCACCAGGAACAGTAGATCCAAGGACCTGAACTTTGCCTGCAACATAAATAAAACATGCTGGAGAGACTGATATGTGTCTCAAAGGATCCCTGCACTATGGAACATGATCCCCATCCATGTGAAATAGAGTTTATCCCTGACCCTTTTCAAGCAAAACCTTCATTACTGGATGGGAAATCATAAATTCACTCCCAGTCTGACCCTCATGTCTCTGATAGGCAGCGGCTGACAGTAAGCTAACTAATCCCAAACTAACATACCCCCCCAACACATAACCCTTAGCTACCTCCTTATTTACGTACCCCTAGGCATCTAATGTATTCGAGGACAAAACTGGGTTGGGTTGCTAGCCTAGTACAAACCTATAAACCTATATGGCACGTTGCTTTACCATGACACAGATTGTTTTCTCAACTTATTTGGTATAGGATACCTAAGTCACTGCCTTTGTCCTTACTGCCACTGCATGCATGCATATAATCCACTATAAAGATCAAAACAAAGAACATATTTTTTCATCTGTATTGGCCATCTGTTATGGCAATACAATTTTTATACTTGCCATATTAATGGTAGGTTCAATTAAATCATTGGTCACTTTTGAACTTGGTCATGGTGTAAGAATACCATATTTAATTATGGCCCTATCAAATCAAAACTTGGCTTTCCAAGGGTAATTTGTCCTTGCAGTCTCACAAAGCTGCACGACATGAAAGTCTATCTGTGTTTAAGCCAGTATCTCTGTATACTCAAAAATGAAATGCACTAAGAACAGATTGTTTTTATACTTACCTGTGGTACCAACGGCATAATAACATGTAGTCATCAAATACTGCAATTATATATTAAAACAGACTTGTTCTGCACAGATGACCACTAATTATGCACAATTAGGAGCATAGCTACTGCTTAACAAACATAAAGAATTTAAGAATGTTGATTTTTTTCACACTGCAGTTGAAAAGAGCTTCTAACAAAATGAAAGCCATAAACTGAATGGGCAAGATTACATGAAATTCTATTTAACAGACTGTTAGCGGTTATAATATAGCTATTAAATTATTTTTACAATGTACTTCTGGTGCTGTAAAAATACTCACAAAGTAGTACTGACAAATCTCAATTATTGTTCGAATCACAGTGGGTACAACTGCCATCATTTAAGTATGCATTATTATTTTTCCACACAAAATGTACACTGGCTTTAATTACTGTAACTTTTTTTTCACTGTTTTTACACAATAATTGAGTAAACATTTTAATAAACTGATGACATCAGAAGCACTTACAGCTCCTAGCGCAAAATTTAGCTATTGTCACTCTCCATTCAGCTGAAGGGGTTTCCATTGCTACTCAATTAAGTGTGTAAAGCTGCCAGAAAACCAAATGTGCCAGACATGATAATCAACCATCCAGGTTGGCATCCAAATGTACTCATTATTTCAAATACTCTGATGCAGATATATGAAAATTATGGTATCTGAGAGCTTAGTTTGAGAACTAAAACATTTACATACTTTATGGCTACAAGTGGTGGAGCCATTTCACACTGAAAGTATGTTGTGTCTGTATCTGTTATCAATTAGTAGCTTAGTTGCACTTGGGAATGAGAACTCTTCACACCGCAGCATGCTTCAAACTGTGTCACACAGCTGCACAGAAATTCTCTGTCTTTTATACCTTACACTGCTAGTTCAACAGAAGCTTCTTACCACAAGAATGACATGTATCCCTTCTTAGTCATTTAAGCTCTTTAAATAACTAATTAAACCTTCTGGATTAACAGATTTATCTGTAGGCAACCTCCTTGTATTAATCACAATGTTTTACCTTAAAGCAGGAGGATAGTCTAAGAGGAAGGTATGATGCATATAGGGAGTACTGACAGAATAGTGGGGTAAGGCTGGTAATTACAGCTTGATCATGGCTGAGGAGAGTACCATATGGAAGAAGATGAGATTCGAAAGTTAGACATCATGGTTAACCAGGTAATGAAACATTAAAGCTGCAGTGGATGGTGAATGAAACTGAACTCAGGATATAATGAAAATGAGATTACGGTCTGGACTGAATATGTAGATGATGCAAGGAGGGCTGGAAGCAATCTGGGGAGCTATGTGTATACAGATACTTTGACAAATGGAAGTGTTTATGGAGTGCATTGTTCCTATACTTGTTCTTTTGATTGTAATATATTAAAAGGACAGGAAAATACAGAGGCACTAAGTGGGGAGAAAGAGAGAGGCACTTGCTAAAGAAGGACATGTCTTGAAGTCTATTGTTCTAATAATGAAGGAAGAAGGAAGAAGGAATCCCACATATAGTTGTCCACTTGGGAACTAGTGACTTGGAAGCCATCACAGAAGACTGACAGTGGAGATGATCAAGTAGTTAGGAGTGACAGTGTGCAGATGTTTGTGGAGTATAGCATCGCTCACATAAATGCTGCCATTTACCAAGACCTAAAAGTATCCTGACGTTCTTAACTGCATACTCTCAAAATAATCATATATTTCAACCTGAGACACTCTTGTCTTGCCCCAGTAAAGCAGTCTCCCATATACTTCATATTCCCCTTAAACTCTACTCACTCCTCAACCTACTGTTTTCCCCTCCCAATTCAAAGCTCTCTCTCTCTCTCTCTTTTAATCAAACTAACCAAAATATACAGAGTTATGTACTTACCATAACTTGGCATCTGTGTTCTAGGATCCGAGATAGCAATCTTCAACAGACGGATCCAAGGCTCTAGCTTCTCCCTCTCCCACAATGCCCTGCTGTCCTCTAACCCCCAGATCAAGTTTGTTCACATATTCCTAAAGGCTACTCCTGCAAGGTGGAAGGAAACCACTCCACTTTCTCCAAGATCCAACAAGATAGGGGGATAGTGGGTGGGAAATGTGATGAATGATGACATAGGATAACACAGATGCCAAGTTATGGTAAGTACATAACTCTTATCTGATGTTATTCACATCATCATTCATCACTATAGGTTCAGAGTCCCCAGCTACCATAAATACCGAGAGGCTTCAAGGAAGGACATGCCGGTGCAGAGTGGAACGAAAGGAAGCCCTGCTCCTAGAAATCAAATCCAGCATATAATGAGATATAAAGGTGTGAGGATTAGACCAAGTGGCAGCAGCACAAATGTCTTGCTACAAAGGCTGAAGACGTTGTCACAGACCTAGCAGAATGAGCTTTGACTTTCCGTGGAACCTCAAGGAGGTTAAGGTCATAGACTGTTGAGATGCAGCTAGATATCCAGTTAGAAACAGTGACATTAGAAACTGGAAGGCCATGTCTGTTGGGAGAAAAAGCCACAAAAAGCTGTTCTGACCTTTTGTTCTATGCAAGTCGAACCAGACTGTCGGTGAACGTCCAAAGTTTGAAGGATATACTTTCCTCTATTGGAATAGTTGAGGAAGAATACTGGAAGCTGAATGCATTGATTTATAGATGACTCACAGGCAATCTTGGGCAAGAAGGAGGGGTTTGTTCAAAGAGAGACTCTGTCCTTGTGAAAAATCATTTAAGGAGGAGTAATGGTGAGAGTTTGCAGTTCTGAGACCTTCCTAGTTGATGTAATAGCCACCACAAAGGCCGTCTTTCAAGACAGCAACTAGCAGATTCAAAGGAACTCCTAGTCAGAGATTGCAAAACCAGCATGAGGTCCCAAGGAGGTGAAGGGTCCTTAATTGGTAGCTAAAGCAGAAAAAACACTTTCATAAAGGCTTTACAAAGCCTAGATAAAAAGGAGACTCAGAGCTCTCATGAACGTTGGAAATCGCCACCAACTGAAGCTTAATATGGGAACTTGCTCTTGTTTGAAAAAGGGAGGACAAGAACAACAGTATATCTGAAACAGAAGCAGAAAAGGGATCCAGATTCCTGTACTTAGCCCAGATAGAGAAACATTTCCACTAACTACTATATACCTTTCCAGTGGAGAGTTTCTGGGACGCCAGAATGATACGTTTAATGGGGGAAGCTACCCTGGACTGTTTTATCATCATTGGAATTGGAGAAATCAAGCAGTTAGACAAAGGATCCAAAGGTTTGTGAGTGGAAGCCCTGATTGGTGGGAAATCAGATCCTGATGGGGATCCAGTACCCAAGGAGGGCTTCAGACGAGACCTGATGAAGGGGAACCATGGTTGAAGAAGCCAGAAAAGGGAAATGAGGATAAGGCATGTTCTCAGGCGATGCGTTTTCTGCAGAACCTTGAGTATTAAGGGAACAGGAAGACAGGCGTAAAGGAGACCCAGGGACCAATTGTGAATTAGAGTGTCCCTTGGTGACTCCCCCTGAAGGGGGATCAGGGTGAAGTACCTGCTTTATTTGTGGTTGGCTGGGGAGGCAAAAAGGTCACAGCACGGTTGACCCCAATGGTCAAAAATCTGCTTCTCCACTTACGAATTGAGGGACCACTCGTGAGGACTCAAGATAGATCTGCTGAGCTTGTCAGCAAATATGCTGGAACTCCTGGGTATGTGCGTTGCAATAAGGAAGCGGCTGGAAGACATTGCCCACCCTCCCACTCTCATGGCTTATCTGCACAACAGGTAAGAAAGTGTTAGCCCCGTTTGTTGATGTACAAGATGAGTGCCATGTTGCCTGTCTGAATTGCAATGGTCCCTAGAGGGAGGCAGTCCTGGAAGGCTTGCAACAATAGAAGAACTGCTCTCATCTCTAAAACATTTATATGCAACTTGGTCTCTACTGGAGACCACGTGCCTTGGACAGTCTTCCCCTGAAAACACCCCCCACCACCACCCCAACAGGGAGGCATCCATGGTCACTGTAGCCATGGATGGTGGGAGAGAAAAAGGCCTGCCTAGAAAGAGATCCTGAGACTGAAGCCACCACTGGAAGTGATGTCTGCACACTGGCATCGGTTTTATGGTCATAGACAGGGGATGAAGCAGAGTCGACCATTTGACAGCTAATGTCCATTGCATCACTCTCATGTGGTACCTGGCCAGGGGATTGAGATGAATGGCCGAGGCTATGGACCCAAGACCCCAAAGAACCAGATGAACTGAGGGGTGTGACCAGTTTAAAATCTGCATGACCTGATCTTGTATCAACTGAATTCTGCACAAGGGTAAGGCTACAATCTCTGAAACAAAGTCTAAGTGAACCCCTATGAATTCCAACTGTTGAATGGGTATCAGATTAGATTTCACAAGGTTGACAGTTATCCTCAACCGAAAAAAGAGGGAGAAAACACAATGAATCACCTGTATCAGTCAATGCCTCGAAAGAGCTGTGAGGAGCCAATTGACGAGGTATGGAAAGACCTGGAATCCCTGCAGTGGCAGGTGAGCCGCTACCACTGCCATACATCTGGCAAACACCCATGGTGCTGAGGTGAGACCAAAGGGAATGCCTGTCTACTTTGATGTGATTGTAAGTGTCCTGGAGATCCACTGAGCACATCCAATCATCCTTGCACAAAAGAGGCAGAATGGACTGAGCAGTGATCATCCAGAACTTTGATTTCTTCACTGAAAGATTGAGCTCGCTGAGATCCAGAATAGGACGTAGGTCCCCCATCTTTTTTGGCACTAAAAAGAAGTGAGAGTAAGTGCTGGGTCCTCTTTGTCCTGCTGGGACCTCTTGGATTGCTCTCTTTAGAAGAAGTTGTTGAACTTCTTTAAAAGCCAACTCCCTTTGACTGGGTGGAAGGTCTAGGAGATAACACCTTACTGGAAGGGGTTCTGAAAAGGGAATGAAATACCCCTTGGAAACAAACACACACTGAATGGAAATGATGCTCATCCAAGCTTGTGGGTATATGGAAATTCAACCCCTGACTGCCTCCAGGGCAGAGCAGTTGGGCAACACTTCAAGAGCGCTGGTTAGGCTGCTCAGAGAAAGGTTCCCTGGAGCCCTGATTTTGCAGACTCCCACTGCCTAGAGGGTGTCGTTATACAATGAAACCTCTCCCCTGCCTCTGGAAAAGGATTCATTAGGAGCATCCTGAAAGGGGGTCTGTGCCTTACTGAACCACTTCTTCCTGGTTTCCCTTTGGGTCTTAGAGAAGGACCTCTGGGAGGGGGGCAGAAAGCTTGATTCCGACTGCAGACAGAGTCTTCCCTTCCTGCTCGCTGCGGGGTTAAAGTGTCCTTCATGGAAGGGTGAAAAAAACTGGAACCATCGAAGGGGGCATTGGTAAAGGACACCTTGAAGAGTTCTGCGAACCCACATAAATGCAACCAGGCATGATGCCTCAAAGTAATGCCTGTGCCAGCTGCCCAAGAGGCAGCTTCCGCCGTACTGGAAACTAACCTCATTGAGGAATTTGCAAGGGAAGTCAGAGTGGATAGCTTGGGACACACCTTCTTGAGGTTCTCTGCTGGCAACAACTCTATAAGGGAAGTGGAAAGCTCTTGGACCAAATCCCTTTGGAGGCAGATAATATGTGACAAATAATCTTTCGCTCTCAGTCCAAAAGTAGCTGAGGCATACATTTGCTTCCCAAAATGGTCTATCGCCTGGGACTCCCTGTTCAGGGGATCGACAGTGGAGCTCTGTACTGCTAATTCTTTTTTTGTGGCAGTGAAAAGAAAGAATAGTCTGCAGAAGGACTTAGAAACTTGTCATCCCTTTTTAGAATATGCTCTACCGTGTCCGGTTCCTTCCATGCCCTGCTGGTGATCAGATCCACTAACTCGTCAGCAGGGCAGGACAACCAGGAGGTAGACGGGCCCATCCCAAAGGCCTTCAGAAATATGGATTCCTCTGAAAACAGGGAGTGGTGAGACCATCTGCCCTTTTATTTCAAAAGCTCAAGGATGTCTCTAAAGGAGGCATCGGTGGGTGGAGATCTGGGGGACCTGTCTCCTTCCTCGAGGTCCGTATCCTCAGTGAGGCACTCCGCAGGGGAGTCCAAGTGCCTCCTCTTGCTCTTTCTCTTACAATGAACCTCCTCCATTGGAGGCTCCAGGGAGGACTTGGAAGAGACAGGGACTCCCAGATGGGAGGAAAACCCTGAAGGCTAGATTGGGAAGGCTGACCCAGGACAGGATGGGAGGCCTTGCCAGCCAAAGCAGAGAAAGGAAGGGAGAGGCCTGGAGGTGTGGCAGAGGAAACTCCAGACTTGGAGAAGGTCCTCTCTATCACCCAGAAAGCCAAAGGTCTGGAAGCAGGATCCCCTCTGTCCGAGGGAAAAGTCCCCTGGAGAGGAGGATTGCGTCCAAAAACAGCACCGTGACCCCTGGATGATACCAGCCTGGAACTATCAAAAGCCAAAATGCTGAGGGGAGGGGACCAGTCCGAGAAGAGTCTACCAGACCCCCCCCCCCCAGTGGAGCCTGCATCGACCACTCTGGTATGGTGCTCACCCCGCTAGTAGGGAGGGGAAACACAGTAAGCCTGGGACCCCGATGGGGTCAAGAAAGGGGGAATACTTGGCCTCACCAGAATATGACCACAAAAATCCTGGTCCTTAGAATCCAAGGCCACCGGAGTTGGATGAGGAGAAAGAGAAACTGGGAAATGCGAGGCTCCCCTGGCCAGATGGGCAAGAGAAGCCAGAAGCCCCAACTCTATTTGTGCCTTGAAGAAGCTCCTCATCATCCTGTCCATGTCTGAGGACAAAAGACTCCTAGAAGATCGGGAGGAGGAAGAGGAGTGAGTAGACTTGGAGGGAGAGCTCCCTGACCATTTGCCAGGTTCTGGGGAATGAGTCCAATGTCTCAGAGCTGACTGAGACCTCTTTTTAGAGGTCGAAGGGAAGGCAGCATTCTGCAAAAGTATAACTGGATCCATCAGCCCTGAAGGATCCGAAGGTCTAGTCAACTCAGCAGTCAGATTCAGCAAACCATTCGGATCCAAGGCTGGCCTAACCTTGATTGGATCTGAGGGCCTCTGATCTGGTGAGAACCTGGATCCGACAGACTGCTCCACAACTCTTGGGTCTGAAGAGCTGGATCCAAGAAGGACCGGGCTGGAATCGGATCCGAAGGCGTAGGATCTGACAGCCATGGTTTCCTGGAGGGAGCTGACTGGAGAGAAGGGGTCTTCCTCTTCAGATGGGAAGAGGAAGCCTTTGAGAGGGAAATAAAAGGCCCCCCCACTGAACCAGACCTTTTAGCAGGGGCTTGTTACAGTGCTCCACCAAAGGCCTGGGGTTAAATGTGGCCCAAAGGTCATATTCAACCTCCAAGTGTAGGGCACCCAATCAATACACACACTCCTCATGTGTGTCAGGATAAAGCATTTTCCATCTGCTCAAGCAGCACTTTTTAAAGCCAGCAAGCATATCAGACATAATCTAAAACTACAACACTGAAACACTCAAACAGTAAACACTAAAAGACTGCAGTCCTAACGGCTATGAAGAAAGAGCGTCAAAATCCAACACACACAAACAACCTACACTAAGCTAAGGGAGGGGAGGAATTAAAACTACAGGAATGCTAACTCACCCAAACTACACTAGAGAACTCCCTGACCAAGGGTACAAGAAAAGGAAAGAGTTACTTATCTAGCAAGAGCCCGGGAAAGTCACGTCTGTAAAGGAAGCACGGCAAACTAGATCAGGGGTTTAGAGGACAGCAGGGTAGAGCCTTGGATCCATCTGTTGAAAGCTGCCTGCTCGGATCCGATGTCAGATCCTAGACCCTATAGTGATGAATGATGACACGGATAACATCAGATCTAACCTTCATCTCCAGTCTCCTAGTCCCCTCTTCTCTCCTCTTCTAAAAGTAATTACAGAATGTACACAATCTATTCCTTTCTCTAAATTTGTACCCATATAACTCACTTTCCTATGTTTTTTAAATGCAAACAAATGTCCAAAATGTGTATACTGTCAGCTTCCTCTACATCTCCACCACCAGTTCCATCTGACATTTCATTTTCATTCTCACTGGCATCCTATAATTTATCAATTGCAGGCCACGCTACTCTTAGTTCTCATCACATTTTCCTTGCTTCTTCCCATATTCCTGCTTTGACCATTCTGCATTCTCCTTTAAATTCATTTTCATATCCCCTTTCTTTCCCAGCAATGTCCAAATGTTTATACCTAACATCACACCTTGTTTTAATCTGCTTGATCAATATCCACTAAAGGACTACAACTTATCCTCATATTATAATTTTCCCTTTCCTTTCCATTCTTCTTTAAAGATCCATTTATTCCAGACTCCTCTACAGCATTTTTGCCTGCTTATATCTCAACCAATCTTCTTTCAAGCTCAGATTGTTTATATAATTCCTCACACAACTTATTTTCACCACGCACACGCACACGCACACACACACACACACACACACACACATGCACACACACACACACACACACACACACACACACACACACACACACACACACACACACACACACACACACACACACACACTTGCAAATTACTTCATTAAATAAAAACTCCTCCTTGTTACACATAGGTATCTTCATAATACCCGTTTGTTCAGCCATGCCTATTCGTAACCCTTAACATGTTCAATAGCTTGCTGAAACTCCCAAGCCATTTATCTACATATCTTCCTGACTTCCACAATTCTTTCTCATGTTCCTTATGTAATTTCCCCATATTCCATCCTTGCTCCATTTTACTGTCTTACTTCCTCTTGATTGACAGCAATATTCATAGCCACCACATAATTTTTAAGTCTGGCTGGTCCTAAACATAATTCCCCTTTATGAATTGTACTCTTTTCTTAATAAAGTCTGGCTTCCTCCCTCCAAATTAATCTGCTGTACATCCTCCGTACCTCATTAATCTAATTTCCCATGATGTCTTATGAAAGACAAAATACATCAACAATGTCATCCATCTTGCATCTTCTCTCTTCCTGATCATCTAGCCACTTGTCTAATAATGCCTGTCACTCACCCTTCTACAGTTTTACAGTGTCTCACTAAACAGTGTCTCACTAAGCCTTAGAATGATTTTTTTGTCTGTAAAAATTTAGCTTAATCATCACCTCTGCCTCTGCCCAAAGGCATCAGTTTCAGTAGATGATAGCCTAAACTCAAAGCAAACTAAGATCTCCTTTGACAATCTCTCAGCATTATTCGGTCAAGTCATACAGTAATCCACAAATAACTTACAGCAGTTCCTGTCCTCAAATCTACCTATTCTACTCCTGACACACCATCAGCTCCAAAACAACTACAAATTGGCAATGAAATAAAAAGAGAGGAGTCTTCCTATTGTATCAAGTCAAAAACGTAACATCTCTGCACAGTACTCACTCTACTGACAGCAAAGAGTAGTCTACAACTCCCTAACTCTTACTCTGTTTTCATCAAATCCATCCCTCAGCTTCTTACAAGTAAAATCCTATTCCACTGTATCAAATGCCTTTTTTATATCAAAGGCACACTCCACACCATTCCTATATTTCCCTTTCTCCTATACCCATTAACATTTCCCCAACCACAAAAGATCCACTGATAATCTTTAATTTTCCCAAAACCAGGAGCACACTCTCAAATGTGTATGTCATATTTCTAGAACAATATCTCAGCATTTCTATTATTTATAAATATTAGCTTGCAGTTCACAGGCTCTTTCTCCATTTGTGGATTAGTACCACCACACCCTTACCCAAATAAAAAAGCATCTTGCTGCCCCTCCAAAGCCTCATTAAGAGCCTCCTTCAGTTTTTCCAACTGCTGACCATGTTTTCCATTAAAAATGAATAAATCTGTTACATCAATAAAAAGTCCAAAGAGCGCCAAAAGCAACAAAGTATTCCTCAGGTCCAGAAAGAACAAGCAGCAGAAGCAATAACACGTCCTTTATTAGACTACAGCTCACCAACAAATAAAAAGCATAAAACAGAAGTGTAACTCGAAAAAGAATTAAGTGCTTTCATCCACCATCATGTGGACTTCTTCAGAATCAATTAATCAATTATTAACGCACTATTTATATCCATTTTGGCGCCAATTCAAATTGATTTTTTTAAAAAGACAAATGTAAAAAATCATTAAAGACATCATTTAAAATACTTTTAACACAACAATATGTATATTTAACTATGCTTAACTAAAATACTTAGTTAGAAACTACATTACATGCTTCGTATTGTTTACATCTTGTACATAACTTTTTCAATATAAAATCTAATACGTCACTTCATTATTACATGCATTTCATTCCAATATATACATATAATTCTCCCAAGCCTATGGTCTATAATAAATAAAATCTGTTAACTGATACTAAATAGTGAGAATATATAATACTTGTATTCATAATATTAAAAACATTTTAAATTATTAAAATCTCTGTGTACACAAAACTATTGGACAATGTAGTTCTCACTATTACCTAAATCCATATGTCATACAATGTGTTTAACACAATGGTACTAAAATTCATACCAATGCCTAAATAAATGTAAATGTAAATGTTTATTACCCATAATGATACCAATATATGGCAATATGAAGCATTAAAAAATTAAGAAATTAACAATATATACTATATACAATTAATGGTCTTAAACCGTTATGAATTATAAAAATGGTTTTAATGAAATATAATCATTACATCCAGGAAAATTTGATGCATCCATTAATATTTGCCACTTGGCCTCCCTCTCAATTAATAATGCTTTCATGTTACCCTCTCTCATGTTCATCGTAACTGTCTCCAATATAGCAAATCTAAAATAATGTGTATTGTCTGTATTGTGTATGTGCCTAACTAAAGCATTAGTATTATCTCCCTTCTTTATGGCATATAAATGCTCATATATCCTTTTCTTTAACATACGTTCAGTTTTCCCTATGTAAAAGCATGAGCATATGCCACATTTCGCCATATATACTACATTGCTTGTATTACAATTTCCTTTTTTAAACATTATTTTAGTTCTATTTATATTTTCCAGGACTAGTCTATCACCTTCATAAATTACAGGACAGTATACACATCTGCCGCATTTTCGCGTGCCCCCTTGATGTAAGGTTATCTCATTCACTCTTTGAGGTCTTTCCAATATATGTTTTAAATTCAAACCCGTTTTGTACACAAATCTAGGAGCATCGCCAACTATTTCCCTCAAATTATGGTCCATAGTAAAAATATTCCAATATTTTATCAATATGTCCTTAATATGTGTAATTTGAGGTGAATATTCCATAATACAAGCTCTTTTATAATCCTTCCCTTCCTCTATAACTACCTCTTTCTTCATTGGCCTACCCAGAACTGGTGTATATTTCTTCCCCCATTCCTTTATAACATAACTTTTTACTTCCTTGATTAGGCTAGGAGAGTATCCTCTATTCAAAAATAACCTGCTGATAAATTCAATTTCTTCTAACATGGCACTATAATTTGATGTCATTCTTGCCGCTCGAATGCACTGTCCTTTGAAAATGCTTTTTTTTGTTTTAAACGGATGGTTACTTGTGAATTCCAAGTAATTATTGGAGAAGGTATTTTTTCTATATATACGTGATTCAAAGCCATTCTTATTGCTAGATATGTGTGTGTCCAGGTATGACAGTCCTTTATCATGAAACTGATATGTAAATTTCAAAAACGGACTGGTATTATTTAGATACTGTATAAATTCATCAATCATCTCTACTTGTCCTTCCCATAGTATAAAAATATCGTCAAGGAATCTAGAATAAAATCTGATATATTTATAATACTGACTCTTAAAGACTTTTTCCATTTCCCAGTCTAGCATCACTAAATTGGCCAAGTGGCAAATATTAACGGATGCATCAAATTTTCCTGGATGTAATGATTATATTTCATTAAAACCATTTTTATAATTCATAACGGTTTAAGACCATTAATTGTATATAGTATATATTGTTAATTTCTTAATTTTTTAATGCTTCACATTGCCATATTGGTATCATTATGGGTAATAAACATTTACATTTATTTAGGCATTGGTATGAATTTTAGTACCATTGTGTTAAACACATTGTATGACATATGGATTTAGGTAATAGTGAGAACTACATTGTCCAATAGTTTTGTGTACACAGAGATTTTAATCATTTAAAATGTTTTTAATATTATGAATACAAGTATTATATATTCTCACTATTTAGTATCAGTTAACAGATTTTATTTATTATAGACCATAGGCTTGGGAGAATTATATGTATATATTGGAATGAAATGCATATAATAATGAAGTGAAGTATTAGATTTTATATTGAAAAAGTTATGTACAAGATGTAAACAATACGAAGCATGTAATGTAGTTTCTAAGTATTTTAGTTAAGCATAGTTAAATATACATATTGTTGTGTTAAAAGTATTTTAAATGATGTCTTTAATGATTTTTTACATTTGTCTTTTTAAAAAAATCAATTTGAATTGGCGCCAAAATGGATATAAATAGTGCGTTAATAATTGATTAATTGATTCTGAAGAAGTCCACATGATGGTGGATGAAAGCGCTTAATTCTTTTTCGAGTTACACTTCTGTTTTATGCTTTTTATTTGTTGGTGAGCTGTAGTCTAATAAAGGACATATTATTGCTTCTGCTGCTTGTTCTTTCTGGACCTGAGGAATAAATATGTTACTTCCACTTGCTTTCCAACCTTTCCTCTGCAAAACAGATCTCAACTTTGCCTAAGAAATTGTGTCTCTTTCCAAATATTTTGTCTCAGCACCTTCTAATCTGTCTCATTCCTTGACCCTCTCAACCTTAGGGCAGCTTCCTTCTCAAGCTGCCTAAGATAGATCCTAATAAAAGACAGCATATTCCTCAGCAATCTCTCTGTTCCTAATGATTATGTCTGTGCCTTTCATTTCCAGCACCTTTACTCCGTCCGTTTTCTTTTTGATCTTTCCATTTCCATGCCAACAGTTTTCCTCCTTCTTCCCCCAGCATCTACCATAATTATTTTATCTGCTTATCTTAGCCTATGTCTTCTGTGTAAGGTCCCTCTCTATTTCATACTTCAAGTCTCCGAACTTAACCTGCCTCTTTTACTGCACCTAATGCCTCTATTGATCAACCTGGTAACTACCAGCATAACTACTGCTTCCCCATAGGTTAGACCTACCTGTCCCTCTGCCCTATGCATGGATGCCATTTGCCACCTATGCTACTCCTCATTCTGATGACTTCTTCTGCCCTGTGTTTCACTTCTGCTTCCTTTTGAGTAACCTCCCTACCTCCCTTACCTTTATGTCCACTTCCTCCCTCTGCTCCTTCTAATGTTGCCTCATGCATAGCCACTGCTTACTCTTCTTCTGTAGTCACTTTAACCATCTCTTCTCCTCCTCCTCTCTCTCTCTCTTTTATCTTGACTAAATGCCTCACATGAATTCTTTCTTCTCTATTCATAATACGTTCTACCTTCTATCCTACTCATCTCCCCTGCCTGTCACCTGTCCACTACTTTTCTTTTCTGTCCCCTACTCCTCTGTCTGTACTCATCACAACTTTCACCTGTGTTCTTCTGTCAGTTTTCTTATAATAACTTCCATCTGTTATTTTGTCAGTTGGTATGCCTATTCCACCCTTTCCTTTGCAGTTCATAGCCCTGTTTTCCTCCTGTCTTTTCCACTCCTCTCTAATCCCTCTCTGCTCCTGTTAACTTCATTGGCTAGCTTACTGCAGTCTCCAGCACAACAAATTCTACATTGTAGCTGTTATATTATCCTGCAAATCCCACATTCCAGTCACCTCAGATACTTTCTGTTGCAGTTCCTCACTCTTCATCCTGAACAACACATCTGTACATCTCCCGCTTCTCTCCCCAACCTACACTGCTCCTTTCCTCTATTCTCATCCTATTTTGATTCTACAAACTATGTAATGTTTTCTTGTAAAACTATGTTTGTTTGTTTTTTTTCTTCTTCCTCATCAAAGCCTGCTCTTCTGCCCGCATCCTCTGTATGGTACTAGTATTTAGGCTACTTATTCATTTGTGTAGTCCCCTGCTCCCTCACCTGCCCCATTCTGCTGCATTACTGCATTTTTCTAGCTCTCCCATGCTACACCATGGTATCCTACCCTGGTCTGCATTCTTTCTGTATCCTGGCATTGTTTCCTGCACTAGATTATTGCATCTTATCCTTTTATGAACTTGGAGAAATGTTATCTATCCTCGGTCAGACTGATATTCTGCTGTAGTCCTAGAAGTGCTGTTAAAAGGAGTCTCTGAATTAATTTAATTACAAAAAATAAGGTACACTGTCCAGTTTACATCCCTTCCTCCATAAATTTGCAGGTAATTAAATGGTAGGAAAACAACAAGCAATCAGTCATTAAAAACACACAAAATTAAGGTTTGCTTTTCTGCCTTAAAATATTCATTCAAAAGTTCAGTTATGAGCATGAACTTTGCAAATATGAAACACAATCAGCAGGACAATTATCAGCACTGAACTTTGCAAATGTGAACCAAAATCAACAGGGCTTTCATAATTTATGCAGTGTCAACCTACTCATCAAGCACTGGCTTTGAGAAAATTATATCACCGGTTCTGTGTTCCTTATCTTCCACTTGTTGCCTCTTCTAGGATTTGCATACTGTTTTTGGGGACTAGAGATACAATGTAAAGGGAGAGTACACTCTCAACAAAGATTTATAACCTACCCTGAACACAAAGATGGACAACACTATCACACACAGATACAGACTGCAGAGGAATGTCTACTCTATATAAAAATAGTGTTTCAAACAGCTTGAGAAAACTCCAACTCTCTTTACAGACATAAATACAGTGTTTAAAATACCTTTAGAAAATTCCACCCCTCTTTACAGATGTTCTACACACTTAGCTACACAGACAAATTGACACAGACATGCTTAGATTACTTTCGACTAAGAAGACATACACGAGATGAAGGCACTATATTCCCATCTCTTGAACTATTTCAGGCAGTACATAAAGTGAATGTTAGTACTCTCTAGTATACCCTACATATGTACCTCCATATATTTTATCTTCAATCAGAGACAAATATTTAATCTACTTAATAATGACACACTCTTTGAGAAGTCTTTAAACACATATGGTTCACAACCACAAAAGAAATAGAAATGCTTCTAACAAAAAGTACCTCAATAAAAGCTTTCCAATTTATAAATGTAAACAAGAGAAACCATCCCATATGCCATGCAAAACCACAGCCCATTTGAACAAACGTTTTCATATGCACAAGTGATAACCAGGTAAAAAGCAGAGTAGTATGTAGAGCACAGATTTTGAGGTCATGAGTCTAAACAATTAATTTGGACAACCAGTCACTGATCATGTGAATAAAATATTCCTTTACGAAAAGAAAAATATATGAAAAATATTATCAGGGGATTTCAAAGGCAGATTCTCTGCCCTCCTTTTACACATATAGTATCTGCAAATCACACACACACACACACACACACACACACACACTTATTGGCACTTATCATTCTGCTGAATTAAACAAGCCATTTCTGAACAGTAAGGTAATTGTTCAAGGAAGTGCATTTCTGATTCGGATATGATGCTAGGCAGATTAAGTTCCTCAAAACAGAGTGGAAAAATTTATTTCACCAGAGTGTACACATCAGAGGAGTACCTAGCCAGAAAGCAGTTTTCTTTGGAAATCACAAGGAAATAGTTATTCCCGGGACAGAGGGGGGGATCTCTAATGGAAGGCGGCATTCTCGTGGCAGAGGTGGCCTGCAGAACCAGGGCTTCAGAGATACCTTCTCTCACAGACCCTACCAGCACTTCTGAAGAGTTGCCTGAATGCTGCACTCTGGAGGCAGCTGAGGGGTGCTTATATCTGCACCCAGAAGCCTAGGCTTCCATCACACAAAACACTTGGGTGCAGAAAATTATATCCAGAGGTTATTTCATACCATTTTCCCAAATTCCTACAGCAAAAACAAAAAAAATCCTTGATGTTCCACCCAGTCAGAGAGAGGCAGCAGCCTTGGAAGTAGAAAACCTGCTAGAAAAATTGGTCATCCAAAAAGTCCCCTAGACCAACAAGAATCCGGAACTTACTCAAGATTCTTTTTAGTACAAAAGAAGAAAGGGGACTTGAAACCATTCTAGGTCTCAGGAGACTTAACCAGTATGTAAAATACCCAAAGTTCTGGAAGGTCATGGTTCAGTCCATCTTAACTCTTTTACAAAAGTATAACTAGATGTGCTCAATAGATCTTCAAGATGCATATTATTATATCAAAATGAACAGGCATCCCAGAAGATACCTGCACTTCCAGCTGGGAGCCAGTCATTACTAGTTCAGAACACTGGTCTTTGGCCTTACCACAGCCCCCAGTGTGTTCACCAAAAACATGGTGGTGGTTGCAGCTCACCTGAGACCACTATGATTCTGTGTGTTTCCATATCTAGACGACTGGCTCCTGACCACCCTATCCAGGCATCTACTGATTAAAGCAAGGGATTACCTTCTCCAGTGATGTCATCAATTAGGCATAACAGTCAATTACACCAAATCACAGCTTACACCTACTCAGACCTTGGGGTTCACAGGTGCCCGTCTAGACACGATCAATGAGATAGCTTCGCTTCTTCTAACAAGAGTTTGTAATCTCAGATCTCAGGTCATGAAAGTGATCTCCCTTTCTTATCATACAGTAAGATTAGTCCTCCATGTGTTAGGGTTGATGGCAGCAGTGATGACTCTAGTCCCATTAGCCAAGTATCATATGCCTGTCCTACAATGGACTCTTTCAGTACTTTGTTCTATTCTTCACTACCTCTAAGCACCCCAGTCAAGATTTCCAAAGTTAGCAAAGAATATTTTCTTTGGTGGCTTCATTCCGAAAAGGTTTATCAAGGTTGCCCCTTTGTTCTCCCACAACCAGTAGCCACAGTAACCACGGATGCGATTTCCAAATTGGCTGTGGGGCATTTATTGGGAAGGGCAGTCCAAGGTGCATGGTCACTAGAAGAGGCCAGTTTGCACATCAGTGTCCTGGAAATGAGAGCTGTCCTACTAGCACTGCAGGCTTTTCAAGATATTCAACCTTCAGTGATGACTGCAATACAACAGACAATATGTCAGTAGTCTGGCATATCAACAAACAGGGAGGGCACCAGACCTCACCTATTGTGTTGAGAGGCAATGAAAGTGTGGCAATGGGCAACCTTTTCTGGTTGCTTTCTTTTGGCAGCATACATACCAGGGAAAACCAAAAGTGCTTGCAGACAGATCAAGCAGGCCCATTTTGATGCCTCATGAGTGGTCTCTCAATCAGAGTGGTGGAAAAGATTTTTCATTGAGGGGCCAGCCATGCTGCAATCTTTTTTACTTCTCTCCTCAACAAGTGTAGCAGATTCTTCACCCTGGTCCCTCCACAGTGGCAGTCACCAAGAGATGCTCTAGTCCACGACTGGCCCTCAGGTCTCCCTTATGCTTACCCCCCGTTACCCCTCATCCACAAATTTCTACAGAAAGTATCCCAGTTGAAGACAGAAACCATCCCAGCTGAAGAGCACAATAATCCTCATTGCGCCCTTTTGGCCTTGTCTGGCCTGGTTTCCCTTCCTCTGGCCTCATCTTCTTTATCCACCTTGGATACTGGATCAATGTCCAGACCTTCTATCTCACCCGACAGGGATGCAACATCTGGACATCAATGACCTAAACTTGACCACATGGTTTTCTCCAGTTCCAGTGACGGATAGAAAGTCCAGGCTTTCTTCCTCAATTCAATAGATTGTTTTAACCTTTCGGAAGCATTCTACCAAGAAAATTTACAAAAGTAAATGGAAAGTATTTTCAGTCTAGGCCCTTCAGAGAGACCTGGATCCCTTCTCCAACCAAGTCTAATTGGTTCTCGATTTTTTGGCCTCCATTTTTAACAAAAGGACAAATTACTCTACTATTAAAGTTCAACTAGCAGCAATTTCATATTATCACTCAACAGATAATTGTTCTTCCTTGGCTTCCTCAAGATTGTGCATGGCCTTCCTTAAGGATACCTTTTTCCTCAGGTCCCCATTTAAAGATCTTACACCCCCTTGTGATTTGGCTATTCTGTTACACGCTCTTATCTCCTCCCCCCTACCAGGAGAATGGGACATTATGGGTAAATGGAGGAGCTCAGCAGCTGGATCCAGTAGTCTAGTAAAAGTGACCAAACCAGATCCGACACCCATCAGTTGAGGAAGAATGAAAATGGACAACACAGATTTATGGTGAGTGCATACTTTTTATTTTTAGGCATTCAGAATGTACAGCTGAAAAAAGAAAACATTATTGGGAGCAGTGGCCTAGAAATCAAAAATGCAAGAATGCAGCTGTTGTGTTACATTTACTCCTAAAAGTACAATCCAAGCACAGGTTATAAATTAATATCCAGATTTAGTGTCCAATATTTTTTTTTTACCAATAAACCTACATGCCCATCAGAATGTACCACACTGCATTATACTTGATTTCTATATCTGGCTTCGTCCTCTGTAGCAGACGTGTAGAGTCCTGACTGCAACCCATTTGACCCAGGTTGAGTTAACAGCTTCAGTACTGGGAGAGCAGAAATTAAGGGGGGAACCACTCATGTCTCTCAGGGAGTTTGGTGTAGGAAGCATGTGTTTGTGCACACTTTCAGTGACTAAAGGCATGGTCAGGGCCAAGGCTCACAATGAAAGAACAGCTTTGGGGTGGGGGCGATTTGATTAAATTGCATGTGGGGGCATGAATGTCAATTACAGAATGCAGTACAGTGTAAGCCAACTCTCTGAGTGCATTATAAGCTGGTATACTTGGTCCTCACCATAAAGGGAAAAAAATAGCCATAGGATTCTCAACATGGATGATGAAAATTTCTCGATGATGTGACAGAGTGATGGAAAAAATGGTTCTGTAATGGATAGAGAATATGGCTTCTCTTCAGGGTGAAGAAATGCAAAACAGTCCAAGAACATATCTGAACTGAGATGCCCTTACATAATAAATAAAACTGCATTTTGTGACCTTTTCTTCCAGTAGGAAGATGCCACAGCAAAACATGCCCCAATCACGGCAGTATGACTAAGCCAACTTCAGTGCCTAGACCTATGCAAATCATTAATGGAAGAAAGGAAATCTTTGGTACAGACTGTATCAGGTAATGTGATTCAGAGACTTGTTGAGAACAATGTGAATAAGCATCTTGGGCTCTGCATCAAATTATGCTGCCTTTGAAGATCATGATTCACCGGCACAAATCACAGTCCTTTATGGCTGTGTATAAAGCATTCCCAGTGTTTACGAACTGTGTGTACAGGAGCACCTATTACACTGTGATGTACTAAACGCCCCTGTGTCGGCTCATTGATACCACTGTCTGCAGCCAAACAGCCGCTACATTCTACTGCATAGCACAATAAAGCAAAGATAGCTTATTTATTAAGGTATACATTCTGCAACTTACTAATCATGTTTATGCTGCTGTGCTGTGATCTGTTGTTATGGCTAAGAGTTTTTTTTCTTTCTGATCCTTCATTAGCAAAGTCAAAAAATCCAATGCACAGCACTAAGAAACTTATTCAGAAGTCAAATGTACAGTGTAATTTATCAAGAAATGCTTTGAAATAACCATTAAAGACTAAATGATTTTCCATGATAAATGAAACTAACACAGATTCAAACACATTTACATGAATTGTGGCACAGAAACTTAAACAATTAATATTTTTAAGTCTAAACGCACTGCAGCCAAACAGAAACTAAGAAAGACTGTTAAAGAATAGCAAAAGACTTCAAACTGACAACATGCGTCATAAAACTATTTACAATGTCTAACGAGAACTACAGAAGTTGTACAAACCTGAAAGAAAACAAACATGAGCTTATCAGAGAATGTGGTCTTCAACTCACTGTTTCTGGTGTTAAAACATTCGGTCAGTATAGATACTGAAGCTGATAACCTATATCCATATCTCATCAATCAGTGTATTAAATCTCCCTGAAGCATTTTAGTGCATCCAACTCCAGCAGCAATCTGCAGAATCCAGAGGATGAAGCTTCAGTAGGATGACTGAAGCTCTGGATGATTTGCATAAAGAAAAAATGTAAATCACAGCATATTTCTGAATTTGTTACTTGAAATACTATTTTTGATAAAAACATCCACAACTTTAGATAAATCAGGCTCTCCAAGAATTTGAGAAAGTATTATTGTTAATTAAACTTTTATCAAGATCCTGAGCTGGGTTCCATTTATAACTACATTAAAAAAGAATGACCTTCTGCAATGCTAACTTCCTGAGTTTAGTTACCAGCTGGAAACTCCAACCCCACTGTGCTGTACTATTCTTTGTGTTACTCTGGGAAATTGAATTACACACCTAACATGCAGCCCTGGTCATATGCAGTTACATAATGACACTGTACATAAAAACTGGCAGTGATTTTCAGGTTCTACTGATCAGGAGAGAATATGGCCTTAACATTCAGAAAAGGAAAGAACAGTGGGTTTTGTTTTGTTTGTTTTGTTTTCTTAATGTATATAGTTATTTGGTTCTCATATGGGTGGTTCCAGTGGAGATTATACTATTAGGAAAAGTATTACAATGTGTAATATGTCCGGCAAAAAGGTTTTGGTATTGTATATAGAGTAATGAAATGTCATTCACTGCATGGCATAGGAATGCAATAGTAGGAAGAACTATTAAATAAAAAAAGGTCATGTGGTGATAAAGGTAAAATGGAATATCTGCAGAAATGGATGCGTTTTCTGCACTAACCTGGAATGTGAATGGGCTTACATGTACAGTGAAAGGCATCCTACATACAAAGGAGTAAGATACAAACAACAATTGAACATGGGAGTTTGAAAAAAAAGAGATTGGGGGGATAGGCTGAATACCAGGAGCAGAGGGAAAGAAGGGTGATGATATTATTAGGAAGAGGGATCCTTTAGTAACAGAGAGTGAAAAAAGAGGAGGGTATGGAAGATTTGTGACAGTAAAGGGCTAGGCTACTGGTTCGGAAACAGAATTGCATTGCTAAGTATGTACGTTCCACAGAAGACTGCAGTTGTAAAAATGAGGAGAATGCTAGAGAAATAATACATTTTCAGCAAGGGGCGCAAATTATAAGGGGTTCCTCAACTATGGTCTGTAATAATGATGACAAGTTAGGCTACCAAAGGACAGAGATAAACAGACAGAGTAGATTCCTAAGGAAATATTTATGAAAGTATTCAGGATGCAGGCTGTAGTAAAGTCTTAGGAATACAACTGGAAATTACTTACTATATCCACAGGTATAAGAACTGGGTCAGATACTATATAATGCAGAAGCATGCTCATCCACTTGTGGGAATGCAGGCACATCTGATAACAATATATAACCATGCACCTACAGAGGTTAGGATAAGGGCTCAAGACAGCAATAACAGAGACAGACATTAGTGATTGCCTACTTATTTATTGAAAAGGTAAGCATTTAAGGAGTGCATAATGGAAAAGATTCGGGAATTAATAGAAAAGAGGGAAACTTAGTCAGAAGAAGGGGCAGAAATTGAATAATTTATGTAATGTTACTTAGGTTATATGATGTATAGCAGTATATGTGAAGTACTATGTTTGTTAATGTTAATTTAATACAATTTGATTACTTTTGTATACATGTGAATGTGCATGTGTCACAAGTGATAATTAAATAAAGGTGTTTAAAAAAAGAAAAGACTGCTGGTACTTGGGAAGCAATGAAATGAGACTTTAAAGCTGTGGCTGAAACAAAGGAAAGAGAAATATGAAAAATGTAATAAAAACATTGTAAAGAGCTGGTGAAGGTTAAAGTTCTGTATAATAATTTATAGAATCTCACTGCTGAGGAAGAGAAGCAGTTGACTGTTGCCATCAAGAGTGTCAAAGAATGCTTAGAAGTGTGGAAAAGAGATGCTTAAAGGAAAACTCTGCCCTAGAACTAAAATAAATGTTTTTTTCACCCTGTCTTTGTTTCCTGACCTATTTTAACAACTCAAAGTTACTCTAAGTGCTTTATTTGTAATTTTAGCCTGTCTTTCACAACATGGCTACCACTGGGGCTTATTTATCAACGGGATCTTGTACTCCCTCAACCCTTCTTTTTCCCATAATACTTTGCATGACTCATGCCAGACATAAGGAAGTAACTTTGAATTCCCATGCCACTGACATATAATGGGATTTGGGAGGGTCACTGTGATTTTCTCTACCTTCTGTAAAATGACTGCTTCTTTTCTGTCTCTAATCACCCTCATTTATGTTTGTCTCAAACCTTATTTTACACTATACTTAGAAGTTATCCAGCTACAGCCAGAAAAGTAACTAAATTGCAGGTCTTTGTTCAGTGTTTTCTTTTGTAGTTCAAGAGGAAATTGAGAGTCCCCCATACTACTGCAGAGATATTAAAACTGACACTGCATTGAGAGACCCTTGCAGAATCAATTCCTCAGACTACAAAAGGAAACCCTGAACAAAGACCTGCAATTTAGCTACATGTTTTGGAAAACAGGCTAAAATTACAAATAAAGCACTTAAGAGTGATTCGGAGGTATTAAAACAGGTCAGGAAACAAAGATAGAGTGAAAAAAATTTTTTTTTTTAGTTCCAGGGTGGAGTTTTCCTTTAAGGCAATTATTCCATGACACAACCTCAGAGCTCAAAATGTTTAGCATAGAGGTTTAGGAAGCAGAAAGCAGAGAGAGAGAGAGAGAGAGAGAGAGAGGAGTAGTAAAACTCAGGGATCTTAAGTCCAGGAAAGTGACACAAAGACACTGAAGGAATTAGGAAAATATTCCTGCTATACAATAACAGTCCACTGATCTCAAAGTTGCAAATGGATTAACTATCTCTACACCCACAACAAACAGTATGCTGATAACTTCCTTGGTCTCTGGTGGGTTTCCTCATTAAGAGTTGCAAGGTTTTTGTCCATGGTAGAATCAGAAAGGTGTGATTTGAAGTGGATTAAAGCACTGCCACAAAAATACTGACTCTGCTATTCATCTGAATCCATCTTTGCTCCAGATGTCAAACTGCTTGGTGGAACTCTTCTTGAAGACTAAATCATTCTGGATGGATAAACTCCACCACAGCAGCCCTCATATCATAGTCAGAAGCAGAGGAAATGTATTATAATGATCATGTTTTGTGGTTCCATAAATGATGTTGTTGTTGTTTGTCTTTCGGCTTTTTCCTCGTAAGGGGTCGCCACAGCAGAACTCCGGTCCGCTAATGATTGGCAGTAGATTTTTATGAAATGCTGAGGTGCCAGCTCGATGCCCAACCTTCAACGAAGGCCCGCCCATTTACGCACGCATGTCTTTCGAACACTACCCAACCGTAGGGAGGACATGCAGACTCCACACAGAAGGCACTCCCAAGCTAAGCCGAGAATCAAACGGGAGAACCTCTTGCTGTGAGGTAACAACGCTATCGCCGTACCACCACGGCACTCTGTGGTTCCATAAATAATATAATATAATTTTAAACAACAGGAATCCACTCACTTCAGACAATCTTATCAGAAACATGAAAGCTCTGGATATGTTCATTTCATTTATTCCTTAATGCAAACAAATTACCTAAGAAGCTTAAAAAGGTACAGTGTGATACATTCTTGCATGTTGTTGGGGAAAAGCCTTAAAGGTTTTTAATCATCTTGCTTTCCATAAATGAGAGAAAGCCAAAATTAAAGATAAGTTACAATTACAGTAAACCCAAAAAGGAAAATGTCATTTACTAATCATCTGTTCTTTACAAGAGTACAAGGTCCCATTGAAGCTATACATACATGTGTTACTAAACTGGAAATGGACTCAATTACATTGAATCTGGTGCAATACATGATTCAGAAATAATAGAAAGGAAATAATAACATCATTTGTAGGCATTTAAGAGAAACAGACATAACCTTATCAAATACTGTGGGCATGTACAGAGAAGCTGAAATTACTGAAGGGAAACTGAAATTAATGAAGGGTCGGGAGGGTAGCCTAATGGTTAAGATGTTTGCCTTACAAACACAAGGTACAGGGTTTGAGTCTCACAAGGGATAATTGGCTAGGCTTAAAATGACTCGCAAGGGCAGTTAGCCTAGTACTAACCTATGAACCCATGAACAAGTATACAGCTAAAAGAATAAACTGAGCAAAAGGATGCAGGATAAAATGCAAATCACACAAAATGTCAAAATAAGAAATTAAGTCAGTACATGATACAATGAAGGCAACCATGTGCAAATAAATAAAAACAGCATGTAATTAAAATTTGAGCTTCATATAGAAGGTGCAGCAATAAACATGAGGTGAAGCGTCATCCTGCTTCTAATAAATCTTGTAGAATCTGTGCTAGAAAAGGGCATTTAGAAAGAAGTGTAAAGAAGACTGTGTTCAAAAGAATGCACATGCTGTTGAAAAGATATATTTAAATACATGTCTGTGGGTACTACTGAATTAAGAGCTGACACAGAAATGTATATAAATGCATCAGAAGTACTGCAAAAAGAATGTAAGCCATACTGCTAGTCAGAATGACGAGAATTAATATGCAGAAAGATGAATTTTAAATATACTCATGTGAAGAATGTAATATTTTTCTGAAGATACATTCAAAGCATTGGGTTCAAATGTAACATACAGAAAAGAAAAGTGCACACTCTTAACGTGTTCAGCTCACCCAATGGTAGAATGTTACTGATACCTACATAGAGTGGCTTTTTCAAATTATGGCACTTACAGAAGAAAATTCTCCCCAAAACATTGTTTTGTGTGGTAGATGAGAATCTAAAGATAGTAAAAAAAAATCCACAGTTTAAAATCAGGCTGCACATGTTCAGCAAAAGTCACAAATCACAAAAATATGTAATTTAAAATGCAGAGCCATTCCATTGATATTGTGCACAGCTTCATCTGCAGGCAGAGGAATTAATTATTTATTTTATTTATTTATTTATTTGCATGGAGGATATAAAATAAAACTTGCTGTTAATACCATTGATTCATATTCTTATCCAATGCATACAGTAGAAGAAGTCTTAACTATGTTCCAAATGCTCAATGTTTCTTGAAAATACAAGAAAACTTGTAAAGTGACCTTGCAATAAAAAGAAACTTAAAAAAAACACAAAGCAGCATGAACACCTTCCAGAAGTTTATCGCTTTCATCTTTATTACCAAGACTTTATCAGAACAATTAAATAATACCTGACGAGCTGAATATATATTTGTTTAAAACCATCACATGACCTCAATTTATCAATCATAAACACCTTAAAATATCAGTAAATATTCAAGATTAGTTGAATTAATTAAAACAAATTTTCAGCATTTACTATATTTCTTTAAAAACATTCTATATTAATTCTATAATTCAAAACTGGAGGTAAATTGGCTTGTAATTCAATTTGCCACTCTACTTCTTTACATTCAAGATCACTGTCTAAATTCCCCATACACATTTTTAACTACAGAATCAATTACACAAAACACATTTTTTGAACAAAACATACTTCACTGTGTGTTACTTTTATTAATAGTGTCAACATCAAGAAATGGTGAAGAATAAATAATTTGACAGTATCTGCAATCTGGGTATGAAAAAGTTCCCTGTTTTTTTTTTCTTTTAAGAAATATAGTAAATACAGAAAGTTGATTTAATTAATTCAATTATTCTTGAGTATCTACTTAATTTTTAAAGGAGTTTTATGACTGGTGAGTTAAGTTCATGTGATGATTTTAACCAAGTATATATTCAGTGCATTATTTTTTTTAAGTTTTTCGTAGTGCTAGATGCAAACCACAATTCCTGTCAGATATGGCCTTTTGAAGGAAGCTCCAAATTATGGACATTTAACACACCATTAAAAAGGTACTAACTCCTTACAGTTCTGTAAGATATTTTATCAGCAACAAGAATACTCCAAACACTTGTTGCACAAGTAACCAACGGATTGGAATGTGCTGTAAATACAAATTATGATTTATAAGATGATTTATAACTGTGGGGCCAGATACAAGTATAGCATTATTAGGATACCTATTGAAAGCATGAAAATTACAAAGTGTGAATGCTCAGATGAGCAAAAATGCCACAAATCAAAAACGTTACTCCCGCTAAATATATATTCCAACTCCGAGATCGCACTACAGTGAAGAAAGGGCAAATATTCTGATCTTCACTGTACTGCGATGAAAAAAAACAAACTTCTATTTGTAGCATTTTCGCTCATCTGAGCGTTCGCACTTTGTAACTTTCATGCTTTCAATATGTAACCCATTATAAGAGACTGGTAAAATTGCTACATTAGATTAAGGCAGCAAAATTTCAAGTAAAATCAGACGAAAAGTAAATTAGGAGTGACAAAGCTAAAATACACGAGTCATACACTAACATCAGTCAGTCTGGTGCCAGTTACAGAAAAGAATAAGAACAGCTGTGCAACTGACAAGACAGAAGGCAAGCAACCATTATAAAGGTTTCTGGAAAAAAATCAGTATCTTGCAAAGCTGGTGTCTAAAAACTCTGAAATAACTTCAGCTGTTAGAAAGTTATTAATGCAATATGTAGCTAGGGAACTGAGTAATGAACAGTTTTAAAATGTGCAATAAATTAGTTACTGATGCCCCACTTTTAAAATACCATTATGGCAAAATCTACAGAAGGCAGCAGTTCTACAAGTTAGAGCTAAAATAAATCTTAAGTATATCTAAACAATCCTACTTTGGTTTGTGATTTACTGTGGAGTTAACTGGTAAGACAAGTTTTATTTGAATTTATATTGTATTTGTTATCACAGTTTTTAACAGTGTGCAGGTAGGAAGGGATAGCTTGTTAACAAGATTTATTTTGATTCATATTTTATTGTTTTACCTTTAATTTCACTGTTGGTTGTTAGAAAGGGATAGGTTTTAGACAGGCAAGCTCTAGCCACCCTAAGGGGCCTAGACAGCTATAAATTCACACAGACTGCAGAAAGGAAAATCATGAGCATATCTAAACAATCCTACCTTGGTTTGTGATTTAATGATCTTTACTGTTAAAAAGAAGTGCAACTGCGAGTGAGAGTGAGGAATTACAACTTTTGTCTGGCTTGCAGAACTTGTATGGATACAGCAACTTTACTGTACTTACTTTACTATTTAGTTGCATATTGCTAGTGTGATTTTTTTGTCATAGAAGTTGATTTAAGTTCTCTTTGAATTCTGTGGTTACTGATTTTGATTATTCTTTTCTTTTACAGTATTTTATTAGTTTGAAGCTGAATATGGATTCCTTAAACGAGTATGCAATTAACGATTTGCTAATATACAAATATCTTGTACAGTGTAATAAATGCTATTCATATTTAAAGCTAACAGCTGATAACACTGGTGAGATGTGTTCCTCATGTCAAAAGTTGGCCGATTTGCTTACCATTGTTAGAAGTAAATCTAGACTTAATGATAATGATTGCACTTGTGCAATTGGCATGGCTTGGAGAACAGTTGTTTCATATATTACTGAGTGGAATGTTGAAATAAATAATATTAGGCACAGAACAAATAGAACACTTTAGGAAATGATGCATCTATTGTCTGCAAAGATCATTCAACCGCTATGAAACAGAATGATACCTTGACAACTTTGGATTTCAGAATGCAAGTATTCAGCAATCTGAGGATCCAGTTTGTTTAGAAGGAAACAAAAAAAAAGAAAGAAAGGAAGAAGTTTACCGATTAATGTCTGTAAAGGAAAGAGAATACGTAGTAAAAAGGACACTGCTTTGTTACGTAACAGGGAATGATGATATTTTTCTATTAGAAAACAGCATCATTTTTTTCAATAAAGAAAGTAAAAAAAAAAGAGGCAAGGGGCAGGTGAAAAGGACAAAATCAAAACTGAATGTGGAAGGACTGAAGAACATTGTGATAAGAAAAAATAAGAGAAAGACAAATGTTGACTACATGGCTCAAGCTGTGGATTTACAATAGCAGCTGGATGAGAATTTAATACACAATTAAATCAATGGGATTAATAAGAATAATGGTGATGAAGGGCTATCCTACGTAATAATTGATAGAGTAGATATTACTGTATTAGAAGCTGAAGATTCTTCACAGCTGGCCAGCAAAGATATTCCTGTAACTGAAGATTCAAATTATTAGAGGAACTGATACTTATATCTAAAGAGAAGATAAAGAACACTGAATAGTGTTATGCTTGCCAGGAGCAAAAATAGAAGATATGAAAAAAGCCTTGGGATGTAAGGAATAAGGAAGTACGGATCCGTTTTTGTTCATGTTAGGACAAATGATGTCATCCACAAGGATTCTCTGACTGTTAGTAGGCAACTGACAGCCCTCTTAGACAGTACAGCTTGTAATGGTGTTAGGACGTATTTTTCACAGACCACCTATAGAAAAGATAGTCAGGTTACTGTGAACGAAAAGATTTTTGGGGTAAATACCTATCTGGCAAAAATGTCCTGTTGTAAAAAATGGAAATATGTAGAGCATCCAAGCCTAATTTTGGGCACTCGTGTTCAGACAGGATGGCTTGCATTTGTCAAGATCAGGGAAGAGAATTTTTGCAGCAGATATTATGCAATATTTGACAAACACTAGGCAGGATTTTTGCCAGGTTGAAAATTTAACAGTTCACAGATAGCAACATTTGATGCATTTCTGATGGTTGTTAATGCTAGAAGCAGTAATAATAAAGTTTTTTTTTTTATTGGAAAATTTGTTACATTCCCACAAGATTTATGTTGTTATTGTTTGTGAAACATGGTTAAAGAACAATGACTGGAAACCAGTTCTGTCAGGATATAAATGTTTTTACTGTAACAGACATTCTAACAAAAAATCAGGTGGAAGTGTTATGATAGGGATTAACGATAATTATGTAACGTGATTATTACATGTTCAATTATAATACTGTGGAACTGTGACAATAAAGACAAAGCTGCAACATACGACAATTGTTGGAATGTATAGACCACCAAAGTCAAGTGCAGTTGACATAGAGGAATTCATACATTTCTTGCATGAAACACAGGAGGGAATAACAATATTAGCTGGGGACTTAAATTTACCAGAAACAGACTGGAATAATATTAATTCAACAACGTTAGTAAGGAAATTATTCACAACGTATATTCAGGAACAACAATAGCTTCTGATTGTAAAAAATAAAACAACCAAGGGATGGAACATACTAGACATTGTTAGTGTTCCTAAAGAAATTACTGTAACTTCAAGTCAAGTCTTACCACCACTAATGTGCAGTGATCATGGGGTTATAAAGGTTAATTTGCTGCTAGATAATTCTGCCAAACAGAAATCTAAACCAATGCACCGATGGTTAATTACAGATTACATAGAAGCAAAACAGTCACTATGTAAAACTAAGTGGAGTGAGGTGTTCAGTGGAAAAACTGCAGTTGGAATGTGGAAAGGTTTGAAAGAAAAATTGTTCTGAGTGCAAAAAAAAAAAAAAATCAGGATCTAGGCATACAACATCAGGCATACAATCATATTTCCGCAAAAACAAGATATCTGATTAAGGTGAGAGACAAAAAATATAAGAAATGGAAGACAGGTCGAACTACAACTTTGAAAACTAAAATAAACAAGCTGGACAAACAGATTAAGCATAGTGTGAAACAACATTAAGAACAATTTGAAGAAAATTTATATAAAGATATTGAGCATAACATGAAACCTTTTTATAGAGACATAAGATGTGGAAGGATGAAAGACACACAAAACTGACAGTGTGCAGATTCTAAAATTTTATTTTCAGACAGAACAGATTATAGATATACTTACAAAAATTATGTAAAACAGTTTGACTCCACAAAAGGGGTGATAAGTTGTCCTAGTGACATCCAGGTAACATTATTAATAACAAGAACACAACAAGCCAACTACTGCCAAAAACAAATAATGAATCGATATATATTCACTTTGTATTTAGATAAAAAGTGATTCAACTCCAGTTTTGTACAGCTCAATATTTCTTTTTGACATCCAAGTAACCCCAGATACTGGAATCAAATTAGATTATATCAAAAAAGAACTAAGCAAACTGGATCCAAAGCACAGGGAGGAGACAGAATTAGTAACAATGACCCGAGAACACTTCAGCAAGAACTTATAGCACCATTATATCTATTATTCACTAGATCATATAAATATGGAGAGATTGCTCAAGATTGGAGACATGCACTTATTAAGACTGTCTTCAAGGGAAAAGGGAGTAGGACAAACCCAGAATCATACAGACCCTTAAGTCTACTTTCATGTTGTGGAAAAATAATGGAGAAGGTAATATTGGATAAGTTATTGTCAGAACTGTATAGATTGGGACTTGAAACCATATATCAGCATGCATATGTTGAAAACAGATCTATTACCACCCATAACATGATGTTCTATAACAATATAATAACAGCTATGAATGAAAAATTGTGCTGTGATGTAATTTTATATAGATTTAACTTCAGCATTTGATAGGGTCATATATAAAACACTGATCAATAAATTAGAACAACTAGGTATTGATGTACTCTTGATAAGATGAAGAGCTGCATAGCTTACAAATAGGACATGGCAAGTATCATACAGCAACTGGAGAGGTGAAATCCTTGATTACACTCAGGGTGTCCCACAGGGCTCTGTCCTAGGCCCTTACTTGTTTAGATTGTATCTTTCAGACCTTACTTTTTCATCTGAGGTGTTCTACAGTCTATATGCTGATGACC